>NC_092807.1:67537225-67789685 GCF_040954645.1 Diabrotica undecimpunctata | reverse complement strand
GGAGCTCACTTGAACCTGAATTTTAACATGGGCGGAGTCCACTTTATGCCGTATATATATATATATATATATATATATATATATATATATATATATATATATATACATCTAGCGGTTAATGTAAGCTCCGTTCTAAAACGGTATTATACTAACTCTAGTAGAATATACACCGTGTATATTATTATCTGCGTAGCGCTTTATGTAGACCCCGAGCAACACGTAAGATTAAGTGAACTCTGTAATAGGTTAAAACACTTTTGGGATCCGTATATATTCTTTCGCGTACACAACTAAACTCTTGCGATGTTGCCAATAATTTTATTAGTCGTAGACTTTCAAATTTTACAGCAGGTACGTTTTGGAACTTCAAATTTATTTAAATATCAATCAATTTAGTCATCGAGAAATTTCACAAATACTTGGTTAATGTAGTTAAATATTTTACGGTGGTAATTTATATTACTTGCTTTAATTATTTTTAAACTTAAGTAGTGTCTATTAGAAACTTGGAAAAGGCAAGAGTTCATTTTTATTTATTAGTATTTTTTTTAAATGCGTTGGCACTGAAATATTTATTATATAAATGTACGTTCCGATGTTTCGATTGCTATAGTTTATGACGTATAAAATATTTGTTTCATGAAGTAGTAAAATTTAAATTA
Source organism: Diabrotica undecimpunctata (assembly GCF_040954645.1). Lineage (NCBI taxonomy): Eukaryota > Metazoa > Arthropoda > Insecta > Coleoptera > Chrysomelidae > Diabrotica > Diabrotica undecimpunctata. The sequence goes on along the minus strand of NC_092807.1, from coordinate 67,789,023 downwards.
TAACAATTTATAAATCATTCTTAAAATTCCAATTTTTTACTGTCTAATTTCAATATTTCGATTTTTAAATGTAGGGAATTCAATATCCTATACACTATATTTTAGATACACATAAACACATGGATACACTTATGACAGATACTAAAAGAAGAAATATTTCGGTACCTTAGGGTAACTTGATTCTCGGCAACATATCTATTACAATTACATATAATATGTTCGGTTTTATAGTTTTAAATGCTTTGTCGCTTGTACAAGCTATTATTTTCAACTTTAAATAATTGTGTTTTTGTATCTTTCGTTGTCAGGCATATCAAAATTTAATTTTTAATTTAGAAGTAAATGTATATATAATATTCCTTTTTCTGTCACTTGGTTTAAATATAGTTCACTTATATTCTTCTTGCTTATTTATTTTTATTCGTAATATTTATTAACGTACATAATAACGTACCCGTTTTTGCAAAAAGCAACAACGGGTACGAAAGATATCGGGTATCAGGGGTGGTATTTGTCGATCTAAATGCCACTTACCACATATTAAATTAGAGGATATTTCTCCAAAACCGGAGATATGTATATCTACAGAACAGAAGATTTTTCGTATCATTCAATGGTAAGATGAAGAAAGCAGATGAATGGTCTCGCTTGGGGTAGCGTAATGGCACCTACACTGTATTACATTTACACAAATGATTAACCGATACCAGTAGATACTAGGACTTTCATGTAGACGATACATTGCACAACCAACACTTTTGTTGCTGAAGTGAATAAAAATCTAAATGATGCCTTAAATATAATAAAAATAAACTACGAATTAATTTTAAGCAAAACCCCGAAAAATCTTAGGAGCGCTCCTTTAATTTGTCTAAGACAGGCGCTTTCACAAAACTGAATATCTAATCCAATATAAATCTAATATAATCTATAATCTAATACAAATACCTTTTTTTTAACGCATCTACCACGCAGAGGCATTAGCGTATTTAGATTAATGTTACAGTTGATACAAATAGTTTATATACATTAGTTTACAATTAATAATAATAATATGTATGTGTATTACAATGTATGTTTTAAATCTTATGAAGAAGTTGACAGTCTTTAAGATAAGAAATTATTCTTTGGGTATCTGTATTTTCGTCTAGGGCAGTTGGGTATGCTATATATTTAGGACACTGTATTAAAAATGTTTTACCGTTAGAACACGGTTGCACACTTCACAAACTGGTTTATTTTTGCGCTGTAGTAAATAGCCATGAGTAAGTCGTGTATGGCCGATACGAAGACGGGTAAGTACCACATGCTCTCTTCTGTCTTTTATTTTTGGTTTCCAAAGATGTGGATGTTTGTTGACTTCGTATAGCCTTTAGGGAGTGTTTTTCCAAGTTTGTTGCCATTTTTTAATTATTTTTTGTTTTAAGTATGGTTTTAAATCGTTTTGTTCCAATATGTTACTTTCTTCGGACATCAGGTTAGTTGGTGCGTTTTTAGCTAGTTTATCTACAACTTCGTTACCTTCAATTCTGACATGAGAAGGCACCCATAAAAAATGAACTTGGATGTACTTATTTGAAATGTTTTTAAGTTCTTTTTTAATAAGAAGTAGAAGGGGGTTGTCACAGTACAATTGAGTCAGTGAGGATAATGAATTTAGAGAATCTGTGATTATTATACATCTTTCTTGGTTTTTGTTTTGTATTAACGATAGTGCTTTTAGAATTGCGAATAATTCAGCCGAAAAGATGGTTGTAATTGACGACAATTTGAAACTAACTGAGGTGTCTTCCGAATAAATTGCTGCCCCAACTCTGTCTTCATTTTTTCACGCATCGGTGTATACGTTGTAGGCATTGCCATATCTGTTTATTAGTGTATGAAACTTTTGTTTAATGACGGTTGATGATATCTCTGATTTTCTTAGGTTTATTAGACTGATGTCGATAGCCTGAATAGATATTGTCCATGGCGCAGGGTTGTGGATTGAGGAGGTATCATAAGTTTTTGGAAATTGAAAATTTAATTTGGATAAGTATGATCGTATACGAAAGTAAAAAGGATGATCAATTTGATAAGTTTGTTAAAATTTATTTGTAAATCGATCAGCAAAAACGTTAAGCACAACTGGATTATTTCGGTTTGATGACACTGCTGCTGCATATGTTAGGCTTAGTGGAAAATATGAATTTTACTATAACAAAATATAAACAAACCATGAAAATTTGATGATTTGAAGGGAAAATATGTCAAATTAGGGTAGAGCAATAACTGAAACAAAAGAATCAAGTGGGAATAATGTCGAATTAATTTGAAAAATGATAATACCAACATAAAAACAAAAATAAAAGAGGCTTTTTGAGAAAGAAAAATAAACACACTTTATTAAAAGAGGTAAAAGTAAAATGTTAAGAAAAAAAATGCTTATATAAAATGAAGACCTGGGAATGAGAAGACGGGGTAGACCAAAGCTGAGGTGGATGGACGGGGTAACACAAGATGCCGAGAAGATCGGAGTCGGCAACTGGAAAATGCAAGCGAGGGACAGAATAGAATGGCGTAGAAAGCTTGAGAAGGTCGAGGCCCTCTAAGGGCTGTAGCACCAAGATGATGATGATGATAAAATGAAGACCTAAAAGTCCGCCAGAGGGTTTGAAACAGATGTGAAAGAGGGCAAAAACCAAATCAAAGAATTGATTGAGATTAAGTACATCCCTAGAGAAGAATGAATAACATATCTCAGATAAATAAACGAAACAACAGAAACTGAGTATAACGTTGTAACTCCAGAAATATAATTAAATTAATTAACGCAAATCGTACGAACTGAAATACAAGAATCCATCACACAGTTAAAAAATAGAACCCCCATGAAAAAAATACAGTAGAGTATAACTACTTTTGTACTCTAGCATTATGGTAAGAAGTTAAAAATCTAAATACCTACATAATTATATTACCGAAAAGTTAATAAAAACTTCTGTTCGTTAGCGGCAAGAGAAAGCGTATATCAGAATGTATTATGAAACATTTTCTTAATAATACAGTATGCAATACAATATAATGACAAGAATACTTTTATATCTTTGCTTATGGCATATTTTTGAAGCGATTCTTCTATACTGGCATTGTATTACTTTTTTCTCTCTACAGTAAAATGCTGAGGTGAGCGTCACGGAACTAGCGCCACAAGATGGCGTCGTAAAGGGTAGCTTCATAAAATAGCGGCTCTTGGCATCGATTCACTACTCTTGATCAATTCGTTTTTAGTCATCATATATTTACTTTAAAAATAACTAACAAAATATAGGCAATAAATGAGAAGTAAAAATTAAAAGAATAATATGTCACTAAAAGACTTGATTTGTAACGATTATCAAAATTTAATAAAAGTCATAAATGTCATCCAATTAATAACAAAATTAAATCGTCTGTCAATAAAAAATATGAAGAACAATTGGACAACACATAGTTTGGATTTAGAGGTGGATTGGGAACAAAAGAGAAATTGTGCGCAATGGTGGTACTATTACAAGAATGCAGAGATTATAATGAAAACGTATTCATATCTAATATAGATTTTCAAAAGTATTTGACATAGTTCAACCTGGTAAGCCCATACATGCATTAAAACACATACACCTAGATACCAAGATATTAATTTAATAAAAAATCTACTAAAATCAAACAGCGGTCATGCGGGTGAAAGGTAGTGAGAAAAATCAAGCAGAAATTCAAAAAGGACTCAGCCAGAGATGTGTGTTGTCACCACAATTATTTAATGTGTACTCTCAACTAATATTTTAGGAGACACTATGGGAAAGAAGTAAGGAATGGAGTGAGCATTATTAATAACATAAAATTTGCACACTACACCCCAATTATGACAGAAAATATAGACGATTTACAAAGTCTTATAGAAATCATTAACAGATAAAGCAAAAAGATAGGACTAAACTAAACAGATAAAAGTCAATGTTTACAAATAAGAAATTGAGTATGGTTATTAGATTGAGATCGTCGAATGTTATGTATGGTCGCAACTGCTATATGGGGTAGAAGCTTGGACACTGAAAGCCAAATCTGTAAAAAAATTAAAGGCATTCGAAATGTGGCTATATAGGCGTATTCTTAAAGTTCCTTGGACTGTAAAAGTCTCAAACGAAGAAGCGTTAAGACGAATTGTCTATCTGGACATCGTATCTGGGCCACATAGTTCGAAACGATAAATACTCTCTTCTACGCGTCATCATGCAAGGAAGAGTAGAGGGAAGAAAAGTCTTGGGAAGAAAGACAAAATCTGGCAGAGAAACATCAGAGATTGGACTAACTTCAGTGTTGAAGAAATATTATATCTAAAAAATCTAAAAGAATATCTAAAGTCAAATTTAACATGCTTCCATGCCTTGTAGTGAAATTTTGTTTCTTATTACGATACCCGATCCTGTAAAATTTTAAATACATTAAATTAAATCTCTCGTAAATTATAAAGCCTATCTCTTAGATTAAAATAACAAACTTCATAGTATTATGATATGTAGTATTGTGATAATGTGTGGGTGTCAGTATTCTTTTAAAAGAGATTTATAGGTTGGTATATCAATTTCACGGTTATGTGTCATACGGTTTCATCTTTCAAACAAACATTAAAAACCCTAAAAAGTTTCATTTTACATACAATTAGCACGTTGGCTCTGAAAATGACCTATAAATATGCATTGTTAAAAATTGTATAGATTTATCAATTTAAAATGTTCTTTGTCGTCTTCCGATTATTTATCTCAATTCGTTCCTAATTAAGCACATATTGTCCACAAGGTACCTCTCTCATTTTTTTATCACTACTTTTTTTTACCTTTTGCCATAGTTTTCCTCATTTTCTTTATTCATATCGATTTCACTCATAACGAATATTGGGTAGTTTATTGTTTCATGAAACTTTCTCCTTATATGTCCGTATCATACAAGTTGTCTAGTTATTATAGCGTATATAATGTCGTATGTTAATTCCATTTTATTTAACAATAAAATACTAAAAACTTTGTTTTCAAAACTTACACCAAATTAATTGTATCACTACAGCTGTTTCGGCAGAGTGCTTTTCTCAAGTCTCAAGTTTCTCGAATCCATCAATCATCTATTGTATTTCTTATCAAGATTTTGAAGCAGCTGTGCTCCATTAGTCCATTTTTGTTGCTTTTTGTCACTGTTTCTCTTTTTTCTTTATTGTCATCATTACGTAGCGCTACAACACTGGGTGGGTCTTCGCTAACTACAACTTTTTTCCAAGTTGATCGATTTTCCACAAATCTTCAATGAAATGTTAATTTTCTAAGATATTATTGGATGTTTTCTCCTCATTGTATACTGAGACACCCAAGTGGCATTCTTCTGTGCTAAGTTTCTTCCATACCAGTTTTACAAGTTTGACATCTTGGCGTCTATGCATGTGTCCGATCTATATATATATATATATATATATATATATATATATATATATATATATATATATATATATATACCCGGTATTTAGGCGTTCCACGCCCTTCCGGTAGGGATCTATGGAGGAGTATCACCTAGCCGCAAGCCCTTATCTCTTGCCGTACTGCTCCACCATAGGCCGATCAGATACCAGCATACCAGCATGTGTCCGATCTACCTTAAGCAATTTATTTTCCTGAACAATATCGTTATAAGACCTTTCTTTATTCAGTATATGTTCTTATTCTATACGGATTTGTAGTGATATAATAATGAGGTTAAAAATTTTTAGAAGAATTATGCTCTGTATTTCTTTAGTGACATTATTATTAACCGTGATTATTGATCTAAGATATTTAAAGTATTCCATACTTTCGAAATTGTAGTTGTTGACTTTATTATTTTATCTAGATGTATTGAATTGCTCTCTTCTCTTGATTCGCTTGTATTTAGTTTTCATTTTGTTGATTTTAAGTGAAACAATTTTCGTACTCTCTTCGCTTTGTTAAAGATGTCGTTTGCGGACGGGAGAGAGTTTCTTATGAGATCAATATCATTAGAATATGCTAGGAGTGCTTTGTACCTTGGTTCATTAATGGATTGCATCTTAAATATGCGTTATTTCTATTTTAGTAAGCTGTTCATTAATTTTTTGAATATTTAAATCGAGAATCAGTATTTATTCGACTGTTTTATAACACAGTTTCTTGGCGCCTATTTTAATCTCTGTTTTTTTGGTTCGGTTATTATTATTACAAAGATTTTGCGGGATATCGACATAGGGAACTGGGTGGTATGTCCTTAACGTTTCCATAACCAACGTTCGAAAATTTGTCTTACTGTAAAGTCATGGCGATTTTACTAGGAAATATAGTGCTATTTAATAATAATAAAGTTCAAGCAACAATTCCTATATGCATTAACTTGGTACTGATATCTCTGCTCCCCGATCCCAGGTAGCAGTCAGGAAAACATTAAAACTGCTACACTCATGCTTCCTATTATCCAACGATTAGTCAGTCCAGGACTTTACGCCTTATTATAGTACTGATATTGCTTCTTCCCCTCATAAGTGAATATAATATTCAAGGAAGGTTTTGGAAATTTAATAGGAGTTTGTATGTTAGAACATTATTTCTCTGAGAATGTGAAGAATATCTATTTGCTATCCGGTTTAATCCATAGATTAAATATTATAATGCTATAGAATAATGCTACAAGCAGCAAAAAACAGTCTAATAGTCAGTAATCAGAAAACCAAATAAATGTTCTTTAACATACAAAAGAAAGGATGTAGAGTAGAGCATAACGTAACAATAAACCTATATAATTTTGAAAGATTGCAGCATTTTGGGTATCGTAAATAACGTTGTCACATAGGAAATAAAATGGAATATTCAGGTAACTAACTGATGTATATATAACCCTTATAACACTTTTAAATCCAGAAGTCTAATACGAATCCCTAAAATCAGGATATATACAATAGTTCTTAAACCAATGCTATTGACTGCATATATGACGAGAACGCTGACAAAACAATGTAAGTAAAACTCAGGTATTAATAAGATCAGTATTACTAGAAAAGCTATCAGAAGTATTGCCAAGAAATGTAGAGCATATAGTGAAATCTAAATATCGTAGAATAAGATGTATCGAGCAGTATCGAGCGAGAACATTATTGATGAGGAAAGGGAGACCCATCGTTGAGAAAGTGAGAAACTAATTGAAAAAAGCAAAGGGTACTTTATAATAAAGCATAAGCATGTCTTTTCCTACTCTTTAAGGAAGTGATGGATTCGACCGTTACTTGATGGAAATTTATTTTATCTGACAATAAAACAGGTATGCGTTTACATGTTATAGCCTGTAACTGAATAAGTTGAAAAGGGGACAACTGTTTGTCTCAAGTTGGTCATTCAGAATTATGGCTTTTTTTTTTAATTTGCTGATTTCCCTAAATTCTAATTTCCATAGAATCTAAAAATACCTTAAGGCTTTTATTTTAAATATACTGTTTTAGTAATGGAAATACGTAAACAGAACCTTTAATATACATGTAACCTTTGATATCTGGGATAAACCCATCTCCTGAACAATACCGCCGATATATTTATTTGAAATTTTGTACACTTATTTTACCCATTTATGTCCTTATTATCCATATATGAGTTGTCACCGATATGTTAAACTCACTTACTTTTCACAAAGAGACTCTATATTAAGTACGGTGATTACTATACATATCTGATTCGAAATATCGTCGAAAAGTAACAGTATGTAAAATTTAAATTTTTAATGAAAAGTTAAAGATTAGCCATTTTTTATGGGGTGCAAAAGAGAAGTCTTTACAAAAATTTAAGTACTAATAAGACCACCGCAATCGGACGTACCCTGGGTAATGAATAATTAATTAATCGGCTAATCACCCGTTCAATATGATTTTTGTCAAATCGGTCCTTTTTAGGACCAACTATTCTAATTATGTCTATCAATATTAAGGGCATATCTAGAGATAAAGACACTTTACTTTACTTAACTTTATCAGACATGTGCGCTTAGTACAAATGTGACGTATTTCTAGTGCAGGAAACATATAGAGGACCAAACCTAGGGTATTTGGTATTAAGCTGATCCCTGAAAATCACATAATAAATGTAAAAGTGCTATCTCTGCCGGCAAAGAAGTAAAGAAAAACTTAAATGAGAGAGGACAAAACCAGTCAGCTGAGGGAACCTTTCAACTATGTTAAGCTTGGATCCACTATCTACGTATATAATGAACAATATTACGGTTCCTGATTGAGGATCTGAGCACAAAGCTTATTATAAAATTTGTACCAAAAACACAACAATTGCTGATATCCAAAGTCTGCAGACAAGCAAAACAAAGACAAAGTTGTTACCTTGCTTAAACCTGGCAAAAACTCCAACGACCACAAAAGCTATCGGTCAATATATTTATTTTGTCAGCTATATAAAATACTTCTGCACATAATCCTTAATATAATTTTACCGATAATAGAACATTTACATAACTCATACCAGTAAATACTAGGACTTTTATTATGTAGACGATACATCTCCTGTTGCACAACCAAAAACTTTTGTTGCTGAAGTAGAAAAAAATCTAAATCATATCTTAAACACAATAAAAAAATAGATGCAAGGTTGAATGCTCGAATAAATGAACTTTGATAAAATAAAGGCAGATATCGAGCACAGTTTTATTAACTAAATCTTGCCCAAGTACCTTTGCTCCCTAGAGCATCTTCAGAGGTATCTGAAATAAGCCAAGAAACGTTTTTTTAAAGGAAGAAATTGATTAACCTCGATAAAGACTCGAAGTTATTGGATAATAAAAGTTTTTTGTGATTAACGTTTTAGACTTACTTCGTCAATTTTGGGCTAACCAACAATAATTGCAGAATGTCATAAACATAAAATTAAACATAAAGTTGAACATAACACTACACTAGACAAGGACAAACAGTTTAAAATTATTTAAAAAAGTCGAAGATACATTCTGGTCGACAACAGAAGAGAGAATGGCTCCCGGTATTAACGGAAATGTTAAGGTGACATGTGACATATGACACCTTGGATGGACAGTCACAATCATGTAAATGTAATCTGCACATTTTAAAATTCTATGTAACTAAGCATTAACCAAAGGTCCAACTGACACTACTATAGAAAATTAACTAGATTAATCTAGTTAAAATATTCTAGATGTCATATTTCATCAGTTAATTTCCTGTAGTAGTGTCAGTTGGACCTTTGGTCAATGCGTAGTTACATAGAATTTTGAAATGCCTAGATCAGATCTACATGATTGTGACTGCTCATCCAAGCTGTCATATGTCACATGTCACCTTAACATTTCCGTTAATACTGGGAGCCATTCTCTCTCCTGTTGCCGACCAGAATAGCTCCGACTTTTTTAAATAATTTTAAACTGTTTGTCCTTGTCTAGTGTAGTATTATGTTCAACTTTATGTTTAATTTTGTGTTTATGACATTCTGCAATTATTGTTGGATAGCCCAAAATTGACAAAGTAAGTCTAAAACGTTAATCACAAAAAACTTTTATCATCCATTAACTTCGAGTTTTTATCAAGGTTAATCAACTTCTTCATTTAAAAAAACGTTTCTTGGCTTATTTTAGATGCCCCTGAAGATGCTCTAGGGAGCTAAAGTACTTGGGCAAGATTTAATTAATAAAACTGTGCTCGATACCTGCCTTTATTTTATCAAAGTACAATAAAAATAGACTATGAATCAATTTTAAGCCAAACCGCGGAAAGAGTCAGGTGTGCTCCTTCAATGTCCCTAACAGAGACGCTTTCACAAATCTGAACATCCAATAGTGTCATGAAATTCTTAAACTCTGGAGTTGCTATAAATAGCTTGAAGATAATTTGTATCACACCTTGTCATTCACAGAACTTTGTTTAAAACTAAATGGCAAACTACAACCAGAAAAATAATATTCTTCGCAAACTTTTCAGCTAAAAATGGGAAGCACTTCCTTCAACCCTTAAAACGTAGACGTAGACGCTTGCACTCTACGCTTTTGCTGCCGAATATACCTTGCCAGTATGGATGACACCAACACATACTTAATACGTAGATTTTGCTATAAATTAGACAGCCAAATTCAGCGGATATTAAGACTCACATCCATACATAAGCTCTAGAATATCGTAGCTATCAATCCACCTAATATCCAAAGATAAGTAGCTAGAGAACGAAAGAAACCAAGTCTAGATTCGCAACATCCGCAAAAGAATAAGCTGCTCCTCGCCATCTGAACCCTGGAGAGGAATTTCCTTATGGTAGCTATCTTCCTAAAATCTTCCAGGGCGGCTCTTGCCTGCAAATACCGGTTAACCTGTGTGAATGTGGGGTGGTACAAGATTCATCCCACCTTCTTAGATGACTTTGCCCTTCAAATCGCTCTTTTCTGAAGTGACAAGGTTTAATTATTTGAACTGAACATATAAAGTACAGTCAGTAAGCTATTGTTTTAAAAATCATTGCAAATTTGACACTAACTCCACTTATATTGATTACATATTACCCCTAAATAGAAGATAAAACATTGAGAAGTATGTAATATTGGTGAAGTGGTATATTCTTGTTAGATAAATTAAGCATTCTTCCCTTTTTTGCGCATTACTACCAATTTTTACAGAAAAATATCTATCTTAGCACATAAATATTTATTCTAAGATAAACTATCTAGAGTTATATATAGTAAACAGACAAAATCAGAAATAAAATAATAAAGAAGCTGTATACAAGATATCGTAAAACAATGGATGAAATAAAAGAAGTTCTTATTAATCGGATTCTTAAACGAAACGTATAAAGACATACTGACGTTAACAAAATACATTAGGAAATTTCCGCATATGAAAAAATACATCCAATTTGGTAATGAAATCCTTTTGTATCCATAAAGCTATTTTTAGAAAAGCACGTACCTACCAAAAACAGGTATTTGATAGTATACATATCTATTACATACTGTAATGCGTATGAATGATAACAAAAATAAAGAGTCCGTATGAACCGTTTAGAACATAAGCTGGAAATATACGGTTTAATCGCCTAGTTGCCAAACTATCGGAGCTTACTTAGACCGATATACTTATGGTTCCAATATACAGTGAAAAAGATCTGAACGACCCCTATAATATATACACGTGAACTAAGCGATACATTCATGATACAGGACTACTTATGAGCTCCACAAAATTTTTAAAAATTATGAAACTATACATGTTAACGAATCGACAGAGTCAATATTATGGAATAGTCAAGTGAGCTCCGTATATCGGTGTCCACTTGACCACGGAGCTCTTTTGAACCTGAATTTTAACATGGGCAGAGTTCACTTTATGCCGTAGATATATATATATATATATATATATATATATATATATATATATATATATATATATATATATATATATATATATATATATATATATATATATATATTAAACTCTTAAATATTGGGGAAATCTGCAAGAAAGACTCTAATGAGTATCAATTGTTTCGCCGAACGTTTTCGCTAAAGAGAACTAATTTGGGTTCTTCAGGGCTGAAAGAGAATAAATTACAATTAGCTATCATATATTATCTATTAAAAACATTATTGATCTTACCGTAATTTAGAATTGTAGAGTTAGAATGTTAAAAAACTTTGCTAGTAACAACATAGTGGTGTTTTTTGTTACTATGTGCAAAAATTTTTTTATATTAACGTTGGAAATGTATGGTAGCTTTGAACTTAAAACGCAAAGGTTTACCCAAGGTTAATCGAAAAAACCAATGTAACTACATTTAAAACGAGGTAATTCTTTGAATTGTCGGCAATAACTAAATTTTTGATTGTTAGAAAGTTTAAATGTGAGGTTCTGTTCTAACCAGAACGCATGTGCTGACAATTCAAGTAGTTCTTTTGAATCTTAAGGTTCATTGGTAAAACCGAATGAAATTAAATCCCAGTATAGGGACATATTATTTTAGATTTTCTTTTTTAATTATATTATATTGTTCATGTATTATTATAATAATATCTTATTGAGATGTATCTAAGAAAAGCAAGGGAATGTTATCTTTTTTAGTTAATGAAAATTAATTATTAAAGTAGGTTAGTTGTTAATGGATATATCAGTCAAGTTAGTTATCTGTGATGTTGTATTGTTCTTGTTATCTGATTTAAGTAAGAAGTGGTATATATCGCTTAGATTCTTAATGTCACTTTTAACATTGATGGAGAAATCGTTAAGGAAAATATAAGACATTTCAATGAACTCTCTTTTAGATTTGTTGTTCTCACGGTGGAGAATTATAGTGTTAGTATAGTCCATGAGATGACCAGTGGAATGGACATGTTTGGCTAATGCACAGCGGTCAGGGTGGAGTCGAGAATCACTTTTGTTTAGTGTAATACGTGATTTCAATAATTGAGATGTTTGGCCGATATAGGAATTGCTGCAAGAGAGGCATGGAATGTTGTAGACAATGTTATTAAGCCTATCTATGGGAGTCTTATCTTTTATCTTAGAATAAAGATTATTAATTGTTAGGGCTGATCTACAAGCCACATTAAGTTTAATGTTGTTATTATTATTACCAAAGCTATTTTCAACACTTTTCAGAATCCTTGTTAACCCCGGAGTGATATCTCTGAAATATGGTAATGAAAAATATTTGTTGATAGGAGTATCCGAGACTGGGTTCCCACTTAAGACATCAGGATCAGCATTGTTAGTCGCGAAGGAAAGTGAAGTATCTTCGTTATGGATAGTATTAAACAAAATCTTATTTACTAATGGTGTTGGATAAGCGTTTGAAATAAAAAGTTTCTGTAGGATTTGTAGGTTTTTTGTATGAAATGAAGGATCTTATAGTTTTATTACTCTATTTTTCATCTGTTTGATTAAGTTGACTTTGGTAGAATTATTATGGTAAGAGTGGTAGTTAAGGTATCTACCAGAATGGGTCGGTTTTTGATACCAATCTATTTTAATGTTGTTGTTTTCCCTGATCATCCTTATGTCGAGAAAGGGGACTAGAGGGAATTAGAGCAAAACTTAATCCGGTCAAGAACCACTAACATTATCACTAATCACATTTTGAACACTTCTAAATCATCTAATACTTTTTTTCATAACTTATATACTAAAACTAAAAAATTTCTTAAATATAATCCTGAGCTCTTAGTGACAAAAGCAGACAAAGGTAATGTTACAGTCATCTTAGAAAGAACTCACTACTTACAACTGTGTTCTTCTCTCATTGAGAATGATAGATCTTACATTTCACTTACATCCAATCCCACTTCTTCTCTACAAAGGAAATGCAATACATTTATCGCATCCTTAGCCTCTTCCAATGAGATTGACCGTAACACAAAAAAAACTAACAACATATAATGGGAACATTGTAAAGTTTTATGCTTTGCCAAAAATCCACAAACCAACACTATCGGTTCGTCCCATAGTAGCTTCCATTGGAACTCCCACTGAAAATATCTCAGCTTTTGTTACAGACATACTTACTAATGCATATAATTATGAAATTCAATATTACATCAGCGATTCCTGTTCTAGCACTCGAACGAGTAAGACGTGTGCCAAGTACAATTAAAAGCCAGTTTGCCTTATCGGTAGTAATTAGTGTTTAATTTAGATTTAATAGTGTAATTTCGAAAAGTGGTTTCTGGACAAGTTTTGTACGTATTGCTTTTGTTATATTATTAAATCATAAATTATATTTAATTTATACAAAGTGCATACCAGAGACTGGTTTTACCAGTCTGCTGGTTCTTGCTGGCCATCCAATTCAATGGATTTTAATACAAATTTGGATAGCAAAATTAGTTAAAGAAGAGAAATAAAACGAGGTTACTGTCTGTATTTACATGAACAGTACAAATATAAACAATACTCCTACAGTTTCTACCTTAACAATGGCCCTTCAAACTGCTACAAACAACATTCCAGCAACTACATCTCTTTCATACGTAACCGCTGCAAAATCTACACCGAAACCATCTTTCCCAAAAAAAGAACAGGCGATAGTTCTTCACGCAGAAGAAAACCTTAAACTTCTAGACTACGTTAAAGCCATTAGTGACATCATCGGACCAAAAAATATTTCCTTTGCATCCAGAATATCTAACAATAGGATCTGCATATATCTAGTGAACTCAAATCTCGTTGATCAACTTCTGAAATCCCATCCAACCGTTCAAATCGGACGCCTTATTTTAAGTATTCGTAAACTTGTCTCCCCAACAAAAAGAATATTAATTTCGAACATCTCTCCTTACATTCCCCATGAACTGGCCGAAAATGCAGTGAAAAGTCTTGGTTTCCAAATAGCCTCCCCCGTGTCCTTTCTCAAAGCGGGCATTCCAGGTGATGAATACTCCCACATCCTTAGCTTCCGCCGTCAAGTATATATTTTTCCTCCCTCTGATAATTTTGAGCTTCACACCTCCTTGTTAATTCCTTTTGAAGGAAATGATAATAGAATTTTTCTGTCTACGGACAAAATGGAATGTTTCTTATGCAAACAATCAGGACATGTTGCTTCTAATTGTCCCAATACTTCATCTGACAACTTATCATCTGAAAATCCTACTGTTTCCCATGTCCTCCCAAATCCCCCCACCGAATCAACGTCACAGCAACAGAATACACAATTTCCATCTCATTCTGAATCATCTCCCTCCCAAACAAATCTATTTTATTTGTCTTCTTCCCCAGAGAATTGCGAAAATGATACAATATCTGAAAAGTCAGATAAACTATGTTTAAGTTCTCATCTTTCACAGAAAAGGCCACGCTCATCTGTATCATCTATAAGCGATAAGAACCTTCAATCTGGGGAAAACCCTGCAACAGAACAAACTATGTTTCCTCCCAAACTAACAGTTCCTAGCTCCTCTAGCACCTCCAACACAAAAAAGAAACGAAAACGTAGTTTTTCTCTCGACCCCAGTCTATCCACTGACTCCAAGCAAGCAATACACGAAGCCTATAAACAAAACCCAGAAGCTTTTGCAGTTCCTCCTGATAATATAATTGCCTTTATCGAGAACGCTTACGGCAGCTGTGGCCCTGTCTCAGAAGCATTTAAATTCACAACAGATATTAAATCACTCATTCTAACTTTGCAATCAATAAACCCTAATTTTAAAGATAGGTCTACAAAAATCAGAATTACACGGTTAATTAAAAAAATTAAAACTAAAATACATTCTGCAACAGATGATTCTGAAAGTATAAACAGTCTTGATAATTCCCAGGATGCTTGTGATAAAGAATACCTGTCTGATAGTTCACAAACCTCGCAAACATCCAAACACTCTACATATTAATTTCAACCTTCACACTGATACAATGTAATTGTGACGGATTTTATCCCCGTCGTCCACGCCTTGAACAGCTCATATCTGAGTCTTCTCCTGGCTTCCTATGCCTACAAGAAACAAACTTCACTGATAAATATTCCGGACAACTTAAAAATTTTACAGGTTACCACTATATTCGAACTACCCAACTTCGTGCCAGTGGCGGAGCATCAATTTTTGTTTCCACTGATATTTTCCATAAAGAATTTCCGCTAAACACAAACCTCGAAGCTATAGCCGTTACAGCTTGGTGTCCCTACAAAATTACAATTTGTTACATATACATCCCTCCAAACTACTGTTTAATAAGTTCCGATCTTGAAGATTTAACTTCTCAGCTTCCTACACCTTTTATCTTAGTAGGTGACTTTAATGCACATAATACTATGTGGGGATCCGAAAACACATTTGGAAGAGGTAAAACAATCGAAAATTTCCTAAATAACGTAAATATAAACTTACTAAATTCAGGAAGTAGTACATACTTTCACATCCAATCAGGTAGTTTCTCTTCCATAGATTTATCTTTCTGTAATCCCGGAATATTTCCTTTACTTTCATGGTACACATTAAACAGTCTCTATGATAGTAATCATTTTCCTATTCTTATCTCTGACCAGTCAAAAATGCCCTCAAGAATTATAACAAAATGGAAAATTACTCAAGCCAACTGGGATCTTTTCAGAACCACTGTTAAGGGAAAAACCGATGAATTACTTTTTAACAATGATATAGATACAGATGTAAAACTATTAAATAACAGTTTAACTGAATCTGCTGAGGAATGTATTGGTAAATGCGCGATTGATCCTTCCAAGAAACCTGTTCCGTGGTGGAATGAGTCGTGCAAAATAGCTGTCAAACAATGCAAAAAAGCATTAAATAAATTCCGGAAGACCCGTACCACCACGGATTTAATAAATTTTAAAAAACTTAGGGCCAATTCTAGGCGTATTTTAAAAGAAAGTAAGAAAGCCTCATGGAATCAATACGTTAGTTCAATCACAAAAGATACTTCTCCCGCGCAAATGTGGTCAAAGATAAGACGTATGAAAGGTCATAATCCATCCAGCAAAATAGCCGCCATCTCCCTGCAGGATCATACAGTTACCGATGATCAACATATTGCAGATATCTTTGCCTCTCACTTTTCAGATAAGTCAAATATTCCGAATCTTCCCAATAACTCAGATACCAACATTTCCAGCCCCAAAATATTTTCTAACACCAGCTCTATGAATCTTCCTTTTAATCTCCTAGAATTAAACGAAGCCATATCTTCATTGAAAAACTCAGCAGTCGGTCCTGACGATATCCCATCAATATTCTTAAAAAATCTCCATCCAGACACACATCTCAAACTGCTAGAGTTGTATAATAAGATCTGGTCTCAAAACCAGTTCCCAACGTTATGGCGACAAGCAACTATAATTCCTATTAAAAAGAATGACTCACCTCCAAATCTTCTAAAATCATATAGACCAATTTCTCTCACTTGTTCACTATGTAAACTGTTAGAAAAGATGGTCAATAAACGCTTACTACGGTATCTAGAAAGAAATAATATTCTTGACCCATTCCAAACAGGTTTCAGATCAAATCGAAGTACAATGGATAACCTGGTCACACTTCATACTGACATTGTTAATGCATTTTCAAATAGAAGCGAAGTCATAGCAGTAACTTTAGATATCCAAAGTGCCTTCGACACTGTACAAAGACCTCTAATTCTAAGAAAATTAACGGAATATAATTTAACTGGTAACATTTATTTATTTTTAAAATTTTTTTTAACAAGTCGATATTTTAGAATACTTACAAATGGAAAAATATCAAAACCACATGCTTTGGACAACGGTTTGCCACAGGGCTCAGTGTTAAGCACTACCTTATTTTTACTTAGCATGAATGACTTTTCCTCATATATAGAACCACCAGTCAGGTACTCGATATATGCTGATGATATTATATTATACTGCCGAGGCAGAGTCACAGCTACCACCAGCACTTTGCTACAAAACACAATAAACAAAATAGACACCTGGTCTACGCGTGCTGGATTTGTGTTTTCAGCTCCTAAATCCAAAGTAATTCACTTTACCAAAAAGCATAGACCTAATCCACCTTCTATAACTCTAAACGGACTTCGTTTACAAACAGTTAATTATTTGACACTTCTTGGTATCACCTTTGATAAAAAGCTTATCTGGAGACAGCATATTCAGAAACTTAAAGGAAACTGTACCCAAAGAATCAATTTACTTAAATCTCTTGCTAGCTTCTCTTGGGGAGCTGACGAAGAATCTCTTCTTAAAATATATAGAGCGTTAATTCGCTCTAAGCTAGATTATGGCAGTATTCTTTATATGACATCTAGTAGCTCCCTACTAAAGTCTCTAAACACGATTCAAAATACATCCCTACGACTATGCCTCGGTGTTTTCAAATCAAGCCCCGCTGAAAGTCTGTGCGTTGAATCTTCAGAGCCACCACTTCATCTAAGAAGGCAGCAGCTTCTACTTTCATACTTTGTAAGAATATCAGCAAACCCAAGTAACCCGGTAATAAATCTAATCAATCCCATAGAACCTCCCCCAGTAAACGCTTCCAATCAGTCTCTCACATTACCACAAATATTATCTCCTTTATTAGATTCCATCAACCTCTCCAATACTACTTCTATTTATACCCCCAAGACAGCTCCATGGATGCACATCTTCCAATTTTCAATACTGATTTATGCAGATTCGACAAAACAGAAACCCCAAACTTAATCCTTAGAAAATCCTTCCAAAACATCCTTAACACAATTTGATGAAATTTTATACACCGATGCGTCCAAGAATGAAGACTTTCGTGGCTCCGCTGTGTCCACACTGACGAAGACAATAAGCCCTGTGCGATTGCTTAAAAGTTGTAGTATCTATACCGCAGAATTATATGGAATACTCCAAGCATTAAAGACTTCAATCCGTCCTACTTCAAATGAAAGCTTAAAAATCGCCATTTGCACTGATTCTCTTTCCTCGATTTATTCAATAAGATGCATTTTCTCGAAAAACCCACTAGTCCAGGAAATCCACACTATCTGTAACCAACTATATTCTGCTAACATAAAAGTCATAATGATCTGGACTCCATCTCATGTTGGTATATTGGGAAACGAAAAAGCAGACCAAGCCGCTAAAGCAGCATGTTCTTTTGACATAGCCTTCCAAGAGGTCCAAATCCATACGGATCTTAAAATATTGGTAAAACAAAAAATCCTCAGCTCATGGGCGGACCTGTGGAGTAAAACAAAAACTAAGCTGCATGAAGTTCAGCCCAGCTTATCTCGCGTCAATATCTCCTCTATGAACAGGAAAGAAAAATCAGTTTTTCACCGACTACGAATAGGGCATACACGTCTCACACATGGATACCTTATGGCATCAGAAAATCCTCCAGTATGCCACTACTGTAATAACGTCCTGACCATCAAACACGTGATAGTGGACTGCTGCCAGTATGACTCTTCCAGAAACAAGCACAGCCTAAAAGGAAATCTAAAAGACATTCTCAGTGTTCCAAACCGTTTTGACAGTGTTCTTAGATTTTTAAAAGAAACAAGTTTATTTCAGCTAATATAAACAGTGCATAGTGATAAGCTTTATTGTTCTAAACTTTCTATAAAAAAAATGTTCATATTAAATTCTTGTACCTATACCTATATAAAATATGTATAATGTTGTAAACTACTGTACCCGTGTCAATGACCATAAGTTGTCGAGACACGTTAATTTTAAATAAAAAAACAACAAAAAAATATTACATTAAAGATTCTTTTGAGATGGTAAATAAATATAATGATTACATACTACCATCAAATTATGTCCTCGTTAGCCTTGACGTTGTATCCTTATTCAGCAACGTTCATCTAGGAATATGTTTGACATCAATAGAGATCAACTGGGACCGTATTATAGGTTGTTGTTCCATGTCTTATGACAGATTCATCAGCATCGTCGAATTTCTCTTTAACAACACTTACTTCTCATTTAATGGTAAATTCTATCAACAAACTTTCGGTACCCCTATGGGAGCAAAGATTTCTCCTATCATTGCAACTTACGTTATGGATTATGTATTAGACTCAGTCATTCCTTTACTATCCTTTCAAATTCCATTTATTAAAAAATATGTTGATGATATCACTTTGGCTATACCCAATGACAAGGTAGATGAACTATTAGATACTTTCAATGGTTATAACCACTACATCCAGTTCACTATAGAGAGGGAAGATGGTAATTGGTCCGTCCCCTTTCTCGACATAAGGATGATCAGGGAAAACAAAAACATTAAACTATATTGGTATCAAAAACCGACCCATTCTGGTAGATACCTTAACTACCACTCTTACCATAATAATTCTACCAAAGTCAACTTAATCAAACAGATGAAAAATAGAGTAATAAAACTATAAGATCCTTCATTTCATACAAAAAACCTACAAATCCTACAGAAACTTTTTATTTCAAACGCTTATCCAACACCATTAGTGAATAAGATTTTGTTTAATACTATCCATAACGAAGATACTTCACCTTCCTTCGCGACTAACAATGCTGATCCTGATGTCTTAAGTGGGAACCCAGTCTCGGATACTCCTATCAACAAATATTTTTCATTACCATATTTCAGAGATATCACTCCGGGGTTAACAAGGATTCTGAAAAGTGTTGAAAATAGCTTTGGTAATAATAATAACAACATTAAACTTAATGTGGCTTGTAGATCAGCCCTAACAATTAATAATCTTTAGTCTAAGATAAAAGATAAGACTCCCATAGATAGGCTTAATAACATTGTCTACAACATTCCATGCCTCTCTTGCAGCAATTCCTACATCGGCCAAACATCTCAATTATTGAAATCACGTATTACACTAAACAAAAGTGATTCTCGACTTCACCCTGACCGCTGTGCATTAGTCAAACATGTCCATTCCATTGGTCATCTCATGGACTATACTAACACTACAATTCTCCACCGTGAGAACAACAAATCTAAAAGAGAGTTCATTGAAATGTCTTATATTTTCCTTAACGATTTCTCCATCAATGTTAAGAGTGACATTAAGAATCTAAGCGATATATACCACTTCTTACTTAAATCAGACAACAAGAACAATACAACATCACAGATAACTAACTTGACTGATATATCCATTAACTAACCTACTTTAATAATTAATTTTCATTAACTAAAAAGATAACATTCCCTTGCTTTTCTTAGATACATCTCAATAAGATATTATTATAATAATACATGAACAATATAATATAATTAAAAAAGAAAATCTAAAATAATATTTCCCTATACTGGGATTTATTCAGTTTTACCAATGAACCTTAACGACATAAAGATTCAAAAGAACTACTTGAATTGTCAGCACATGCGTTCTGGTTAAAACAGAACCTCACATTTAAACTTTCTAACAATCAAAAATTTAGTTATTGCCGACAATTCAAAGAATTACCTCGTTTTAAATGTAGTTACATTGGTTTTTTCGATTAACCTTGGGTAAACCTTTGCGTTTTAAGTTCAAAGCTACCATACATTTCCAACGTTAATAAAAAAAATTTTTTTGCACATAGTAACAAAAAACACCACTATGTTGTTACTAGCAAAGTTTTTTAACATTCTAACTCTACAATTCTAAGTTACGGTAAGATCAATAATATTTTTAATAGATAATATATGGTAGCTAATTATAATTTATTCTCTTTCAGCCCTGAAGAAGCCAAATTAATTATCTTTGGCGAAAACGTTCGGCGAAACAATTGATACTTATTAGAGTCTTTCTTGCAGATTTCCCCAATATTTAAGAGTTTACTATATATATATATATATATATAAATATATAACTGTTTTGGATGGGTTGGAGTCAATAATAGGGCTATTGGTTAACTATTTTTTTAATCTCGAGCTTTCAATTGTGTTTACAATTATTATCAAGAGCTAAAAAAGACAAAATACTTACAAGGTTGAACTAAAAAGAAAAAACAATTTTTGTTAACTTACCAAATAAAAATTAGTTTGGTAAGTAAAAAATCACTGCTTACATGTTCAAAATATTTTATATAAAAATGTTTTGATCTAACAAATGTTTCTCCGAAAATTTCTATAATTTTGAAAACATTTTTTTAATATAAAAATAATTGAATTTATAAATAAGTTCAAATAGCAACCAATTACAAATAGCCTCAATGTCATAAATGCCAACATAAAATTTTTATTTTTGACAATTATATTGCCAAAAGTAAAACTTCGTTTAAACATTCTTTTTTGTTTAGTAACAAAAAGAAGAAGATTTATTCACCCTTGACAGATGTCTGAAAGAATGTGATAGATATATGGAGAATTGAATATGACATTTTACAATTTTTATATATAAATCATAAAGAAAGAATATAATTATATATTTTACTTAAATTTTGAATCTCAGATCTTTTGTTTAAACTCTTATCATTTTTGCTAATACAAACCATTTCCAAAAAAGTCCTTTTAAATTTATTACTTTCACTACATAAAATTTTAATGTTATCAAAATCCATAATATGGTCTTTATCGATTACATGTTCTGCCAAAGCACAAGATGGTTTTTTAATTCTGCAATCACTTTTGTGAGAAATAATGCGATTTGAAAGATTTCTTCCGGTCTCACCAACATATTCAGCCTCACACTGAGTACAACTAATGCTGTATACTAAATTCGTTTTTTTCAAATTTGTCTATAGGATATTTAGTTTTAGAATATAAAGATGAAATAGTTTTGATGTTCTTTGTTGCTATTTTTATATTGTCAATAACCTTTAGTGTTTGTATTAATTTAGGTGTTAATGATGGTATAAAAGATAGTGAATGATAATAGATGTTCTGATTGTTAGATACAATGTTTTGAGATTGAGCAAAAAATGGTGTTAAATTATTTATATTACCAATATTAGAAAAAAGCATCCTATGTAGCATATCTGGAGGATAAGAGTTTTCAATTAGAATATTTTTTAATAACTGAAGATCTTCCTGTAGATAATCTGGATGAGAAAGTTTTAAAACACGTTCTTTTAATCCTGTTATAAGGTTCATTTTCATCTTATTTGGATGGTGAGAGTAATAGCTTATAAATCTATTACTACATATGGGTTTTCTGAACCATTTGGTTTTCAACATATTGTCTGTATTTCTTACAATTCTCATGTCAAGGAATGGTAGAGAATTATCTACCTCTTCCTCAACTGTGAATTGTATATGCTGATTATGACTGTTGAAAATGTTGACTGTTTCATGAATTTTGTGTTTAGGAAGTGCCAAAACTAAATCATCTACATATCTCTTAATAAAAGGAATGAAAAAAGTGCAATTACTGATACAATCACTGATAACATCATCCATGACATAGCTACTTAGAATGGGTGAAAGACTAGATCCCATAGGACTACCAAAAATTTGTTTATAAAATACACCATTAAATATAAAAATATTAGAATCAAAAACAAAGTTGATAAGTGTTTTGAAATGTAATAAGTCAATATTAGTGTGTTGTGAAATCTCATTCCAATGTTTTTCAACACTACTTATGATTAAATCTAAAGGCAAATTAGTAAAAAGAGATGTTACATCAAAACTAACTAAAACATAATTTTGTGGTAATTGGAAATTATTAATGAAAGAACTAAAATCAAATGAATCTTTAATGTAAAAATTGTTGTTTAAATTATAAGCATTAGTTAAGATGTCAGTGAGGAGCTGTGCTATTGGTCCATTAGGAGGGCATAAAGATGAAACAATTGGTCTCATAGATAAAGTTGGTTTATGTATTTTTGGCAGAGCATAGAACCGTGGAGCAATAGAATTATAAATTTTGAGCTCTTTTGCTTTTTTATTATCAATAAATTTCTTTATGTTTAATTTAGATACTAGACAATTTGCTTTTTGTTGCAAAGTACAAACAGGACTCCTTCTAAGTGTAGTGTAATACTTAGTATCATTTAAGAGTTCTCCAGTTTTTTGTAGATAATCCTCTTTGTACATTACAACAGTTACGTTACCTTTATCGCTTTTAACAATATAAATTTCAGGATGGTTTTTAAGAAAAAGTTTAGTTTGCATATAGTATTTATTTAAAAAATGATCTTTGACTTCTTTATGCAAAAAGTTTGTAATAACGTTTGTACATTTAGATCTAACAACATCCTTTTGACTATCATTAAGTGGTCTGATTATTGATTCAATATCAGAAAGTAAATTAGGAACTCTAATATCAGATTTGGAAGGACATAAAGAAAATTTAGGTCCTAATGCTAAAAATTTTTTAATTTCAAAAGGAAAATGAATAGATGTTAGATTTTTAAACCATTTTTCTTGAAATTTTATCTTATCAAAAGCTTCTATTTTTAATTTATTGAACTTATTAATTTGTATTTTTTTGATTTTATGAAATTCTGTGTTGTATTTAATTCTTTGTCTACGATTAAATTCATTAAATGTGTGGAAATTTAAGATATTGTAGGCCTTGGTACGTAACTCATGTAATTTTCTTTCAAAAAAGTTTATATCAGCAAAAGCGATTTTAATTTCTAAATTAATAATATTTCTTCCAAACCTGTCACATAATTTCCAAGCATCATGGTGAATATTCCCAGTCCGATGATGTAAAAGGGAATTTACATTAACTAGGCCATTTGTAACATGTCCAGGGAAACATCCATTAGATCTACACTTCAACAAAAAAGTCTTCTGATTGTGTAAAGCAGCAAGTTTGATGGTAATTCTAGTCCAATCCTTCAGAATTCTGACTGTAGATTGCCCATAATCGTTTCGGATGTCATCGAAAAAACCCATATTTTTCTACAAGAATAAGAAAAAAAGAAGTACTTGTGACTCGTTTGGAACAAATATATAACTGTTTTGGATGGGTTGGAGTCAATAATAGGGCTATTGGTTAACTATTTTTTTAATATTCTTTCTTTATGATTTATATATAAAAATTGTAAAATGTCATATTCAATTCTCCATATATCTATCACATTCTTTCAGACATCTGTCAAGGGTGAATAAATCTTCTTCTTTTTGTTACTAAACAAAAAAGAATGTTTAAACGAAGTTTTACTTTTGGCAATATAATTGTCAAAAATAAAAATTTTATGTTGGCATTTATGACATTGAGGCTATTTGTAATTGGTTGCTATTTGAACTTATTTATAAATTCAATTATTTTTATATTAAAAAAATGTTTTCAAAATTATAGAAATTTTCGGAGAAACATTTGTTAGATCAAAACATTTTTATATAAAATATTTTGAACATGTAAGCAGTGATTTTTTACTTACCAAACTAATTTTTATTTGGTAAGTTAACAAAAATTGTTTTTTCTTTTTAGTTCAACCTTGTAAGTATTTTGTCTTTTTTAGCTCTTGATAATAATTGTAAACACAATTGAAAGCTCGAGATTAAAAAAATAGTTAACCAATAGCCCTATTATTGACTCCAACCCATCCAAAACAGTTATATATTTGTTCCAAACGAGTCACAAGTACTTCTTTTTTTCTTATTCTTGTAGAAAAATATGGGTTTTTTCGATGACATCCGAAACGATTATGGGCAATCTACAGTCAGAATTCTGAAGGATTGGACTAGAATTACCATCAAACTTGCTGCTTTACACAATCAGAAGACTTTTTTGTTGAAGTGTAGATCTAATGGATGTTTCCCTGGACATGTTACAAATGGCCTAGTTAATGTAAATTCCCTTTTACATCATCGGACTGGGAATATTCACCATGATGCTTGGAAATTATGTGACAGGTTTGGAAGAAATATTATTAATTTAGAAATTAAAATCGCTTTTGCTGATATAAACTTTTTTGAAAGAAAATTACATGAGTTACGTACCAAGGCCTACAATATCTTAAATTTCCACACATTTAATGAATTTAATCGTAGACAAAGAATTAAATACAACACAGAATTTCATAAAATCAAAAAAATACAAATTAATAAGTTCAATAAATTAAAAATAGAAGCTTTTGATAAGATAAAATTTCAAGAAAAATGGTTTAAAAATCTAACATCTATTCATTTTCCTTTTGAAATTAAAAAATTTTTAGCATTAGGACCTAAATTTTCTTTATGTCCTTCCAAATCTGATATTAGAGTTCCTAATTTACTTTCTGATATTGAATCAATAATCAGACCACTTAATGATAGTCAAAAGGATGTTGTTAGATCTAAATGTACAAACGTTATTACAAACTTTTTGCATAAAGAAGTCAAAGATCATTTTTTAAATAAATACTATATGCAAACTAAACTTTTTCTTAAAAACCATCCTGAAATTTATATTGTTAAAAGCGATAAAGGTAACGTAACTGTTGTAATGTACAAAGAGGATTATCTACAAAAAACTGGAGAACTCTTAAATGATACTAAGTATTACACTACACTTAGAAGGAGTCCTGTTTGTACTTTGCAACAAAAAGCAAATTGTCTAGTATCTAAATTAAACATAAAGAAATTTATTGATAATAAAAAAGCAAAAGAGCTCAAAATTTATAATTCTATTGCTCCACGGTTCTATGCTCTGCCAAAAATACATAAACCAACTTTATCTATGAGACCAATTGTTTCATCTTTATGCCCTCCTAATGGACCAATAGCACAGCTCCTCACTGACATCTTAACTAATGCTTATAATTTAAACAACAATTTTTACATTAAAGATTCATTTGATTTTAGTTCTTTCATTAATAATTTCCAATTACCACAAAATTATGTTTTAGTTAGTTTTGATGTAACATCTCTTTTTACTAATTTGCCTTTAGATTTAATCATAAGTAGTGTTGAAAAACATTGGAATGAGATTTCACAACACACTAATATTGACTTATTACATTTCAAAACACTTATCAACTTTGTTTTTGATTCTAATATTTTTATATTTAATGGTGTATTTTATAAACAAATTTTTGGTAGTCCTATGGGATCTAGTCTTTCACCCATTCTAAGTAGCTATGTCATGGATGATGTTATCAGTGATTGTATCAGTAATTGCACTTTTTTCATTCCTTTTATTAAGAGATATGTAGATGATTTAGTTTTGGCACTTCCTAAACACAAAATTCATGAAACAGTCAACATTTTCAACAGTCATAATCAGCATATACAATTCACAGTTGAGGAAGAGGTAGATAATTCTCTACCATTCCTTGACATGAGAATTGTAAGAAATACAGACAATATGTTGAAAACCAAATGGTTCAGAAAACCCATATGTAGTAATAGATTTATAAGCTATTACTCTCACCATCCAAATAAGATGAAAATGAACCTTATAACAGGATTAAAAGAACGTGTTTTAAAACTTTCTCATCCAGATTATCTACAGGAAGATCTTCAGTTATTAAAAAATATTCTAATTGAAAACTCTTATCCTCCAGATATGCTACAAAGGATGCTTTTTTCTAATATTGGTAATATAAATAATTTAACACCATTTTTTGCTCAATCTCAAAACATTGTATCTAACAATCAGAACATCTATTATCATTCACTACCTTTTATACCATCATTAACACCTAAATTAATACAAACACTAAAGGTTATTGACAATATAAAAATAGCAACAAAGAACATCAAAACTATTTCATCTTTATATTCTAAAACTAAATATCCTATAGACAAATTTGAAAAAACGAATTTAGTATACAGCATTAGTTGTACTCAGTGTGAGGCTGAATATGTTGGTGAGACCGGAAGAAATCTTTCAAATCGCATTATTTCTCACAAAAGTGATTGCAGAATTAAAAAACCATCTTGTGCTTTGGCAGAACATGTAATCGATAAAGACCATATTATGGATTTTGATAACATTAAAATTTTATGTAGTGAAAGTAATAAATTTAAAAGGACTTTTTTGGAAATGGTTTGTATTAGCAAAAATGATAAGAGTTTAAACAAAAGATCTGAGATTCAAAATTTAAGTAAAATATATAATTATATTCTTTCTTTATGATTTATATATAAAAATTGTAAAATGTCATATTCAATTCTCCATATATCTATCACATTCTTTCAGACATCTGTCAAGGGTGAATAAATCTTCTTCTTTTTGTTACTAAACAAAAAAGAATGTTTAAACGAAGTTTTACTTTTGGCAATATAATTGTCAAAAATAAAAATTTTATGTTGGCATTTATGACATTGAGGCTATTTGTAATTGGTTGCTATTTGAACTTATTTATAAATTCAATTATTTTTATATTAAAAAAATGTTTTCAAAATTATAGAAATTTTCGGAGAAACATTTGTTAGATCAAAACATTTTTATATAAAATATTTTGAACATGTAAGCAGTGATTTTTTACTTACCAAACTAATTTTTATTTGGTAAGTTAACAAAAATTGTTTTTTCTTTTTAGTTCAACCTTGTAAGTATTTTGTCTTTTTTAGCTCTTGATAATAATTGTAAACACAATTGAAAGCTCGAGATTAAAAAAATAGTTAACCAATAGCCCTATTATTGACTCCAACCCATCCAAAACAGTTATATATTTGTTCCAAACGAGTCACAAGTACTTCTTTTTTTATATATATATATATATATATATATATATATATATATATATATATATATATATATATCGAGAAGAGGAGTACGACCGTCAATCCAATATAAATTAAGGAACAGTCGAAGTGGTGGTTTTTTTTTCGGTCAAAGTGGAGAAATAAAAGACAAAGAAGGTGGCTACTTCATCCATTTATTGAAGACGTTTCGCTTTCTACTCAGTAAGCATCATCAGTTCATCTAAAAAGAACAATATGAAAAACCAAACATCCATAGAAAAGTTATTACATGTGTGTTACATTAAAAAGACATGTAGCAGTCAATGATATTAAATGTGTGAAAAAGCTTACGACAATGGAAATTTTGAGATCAAGTTGTATAAACAATTAATTGAAACTAGGTACAGTTTACAAATTAACAAACTTAGCACAGCAAAAGAACATGTGATAATCATACATGTATATAACAAATTTTTGTAAAAAACTTAAGTAAAAAACATTAATATTAATATGTAGAGAACTAGAAAGATCATAAGATGCACTTCCAACAGTATATTATTAGTTAAATTTAATTTTGACTTTAGGTAACATTATTGAATACATTAAGATTGAAATATAATATTTAAAAGTAAAATGAAGTTACCAGTCTTTAGCTTACTAGGTGCCGCAGGTAAATGAAAGCAACAGGTGTAACACCCACGCCTGCAACGTGAAAAGATAGTGGCCTTGAGGTTAAAATATGACAGAACAGCAAGGCGAAATACCAACCTCTAGTGCAATAGAGCGGTACATTTAAAGAATATGGTCGAGAAAACCAATGAACAAAGCAAGCGAGGTCAATCCAAAATATCATATATTATAAAATCTACGTTGTGACTGGTTAGCCACCCAACAGGTGAAGATTGATTCAACTTCCACAGTCCAAGGTTCATAGCATTTGGAACTGTGAATGAAAAAGATTCTATGAATCAGTTTCAATTAAAAAAATTTACTAATCAATTCAATCAAAAAACAATTACTTAATATATGTAAATGTAATATTGACAAAATAATTAATAAAATGTAAGTTGAATGAAACTAAGTTAAAGAAAGAAAAAGTTATTTTATTTTTATTTGAAATTATTAAATATGAAAATATGATAAAAAAACACCTTATGGGACAATTTAAAGTAAACAACATATTAGGCCTAATTCTGTAAAATTAATGCACAAGTATGCTTAGATAAGTTGATATCACTGCGGTGTGTCGTAAGACGCCCTCTCAGTGATCTCTTCTTTTTAGATGAACTGATGATGCTTTCTGAGTAGAAAGCGAAGCGTCTTCAATAAATAGATGAAGTAGCCACCTTCTTTGTCTTTTATTTCTCCACTTTGACCGAAAAACCCACCACTCTTCGAGTGTTCCTTAATATATATATATATATATATATATATATATATATATATATATATATATATATATATATATATATATAGTAAACTCTTAAATATTGGGGAAATCTGCAAGATCCTGCAAGATCTTGCAGATTTCCCTAATATTTAAGAGTTTACTATTTAACTAATCTGCAAAGATTAAATTTCTTTTCTCTCTCTCTCTCTCTCTCTCTCTATATATATATATATATATATATATATATATATATATATATATATACGATTACAAGTTCAATGATACTCTAATATTTTCCAATTTAAAGACATAATTGCTAATATTATTTACCTGTTTTCCCCGCGGAAGTATGGGCTGCTACAAATACATGATTATGCTGTTCTAGCTGCAAAATTGCTAGTTTCTGAAATATGTCCAACTCGAATGTATATTCAATAGCCATTTCTGGTATTCTTTCCTTAAAATCAGTTACAGGGTTAGATGTATCAAGTAAAATTGCCCATTCACTTCCATGTGTAGCTAAATTTTTTGGAACAGTTTTACTTATAATTAACACTGGGGTCTCTTTAGACAAAATTTCTTCTTCTTCTGGTAATAATTCTTCAACTATCTTAGAATTTGCTTCAACGGCGTATTCAGATTCAAATGCTCCTATCAAAATAATTTTTATATTAATTAGTTTTCTAAAAAAAATTTTAAAATTATTACCCAATAGTTCTTCTTCTTTTAGAACAGTTTTAAGTAAATTAACTACATTTGGTGAATCATTTTTGATTTCTTGAATTTCATCTAACGTGTCATCTTCAGTACATATGATCCTACTGTCTTTACAGAATATAAGCCCTCTATCAAATCCAGGTGGTAGAGTAAGTAATGGTTCTAAAAATATAAATAACTTTGTAGTAACATTCCGATACCACACAACTATTATTTTTATCATTTTACCAGATTCACAAAGAGTTTTTTCATTCGCATAGGACTCTGGAGCTGGAAAACTACCTGGCCAAAATGGTTTGAATGAAGCATTTCCCCTAGTTGCTTCAGATGGAGAAGCTGGAGCTCTATTTAATGACATGGAATTTTTTGCTGTAGCTCCTGCTGATTGGAGCGAGACTTCTTTAAAATCCATGATTTGGCCACTGTTTGGATCTCTTTGAACCTTAAACAATTGAACACAACATAAATAGTTTATGAGATAAATATGTCACAGTTTTGGATTTTTAGTGCAATTAGTGAAATGGTCAAATTTGTCGAGATGATTTCGGAGATAATTTATCAGAAGTATTTCCCACAAAATAAATATATTCAACGAAAATCAATAACTACAACAAACCAGCCAAAACTGGTTCCATTATACGTAAGAAACAAAACGGAAGTAAATGTTCAGACAGAAACAACAGAGCCCATCGAAAAAAACAAGTTACGAAGTTTATTGAAGAAGTAAGAAAAAATTGAGAAAAAAAATATCTAAATAAATTAGATGGTTTGTTAAACAATGTATTCATTTAAATAATACATATTCGTAATTTACCCAAAAAGTAAATAAAAATTAAAAAAAATGTCGAAATCCATAAACAAGAACCAGAGATATAGTAAACAGGTCCTTCCCCTCCATTGCTACCGCGAGTTTCAAAGCCAGCCGATTTTGAGGACCATATTTTGAAGCTTTGTGGACGATTCCGTTGAAAGACAATATTTTCGAATTTAACACATTAAAACTTTTTAGTATGTTCTTTCATAGCTAATTGGATATCTCAATTGTTATAACAAATCTGCTGCAAATTTAAAAAAAAGAGACTAACTTCGTCCCAAATTGTTCTAGGACAACTTTTTCTTTTTTCAAGTTTGTAAAAAATGTAAGCTTTCCAAACATGAAAAAATAATTTTCGTGTAGGCAATAGTTAAAAAGTTATTCTAATTTTTTATAAGCAAAAAATCGACATGTTTGTTTAAAATGATTTTGCAATATTTAAAAATTTTTTCTTCCTTTTTTTTGTATAATATCGATAGAATAAATCTTTTTTTTTTTTCATAAGCTATCCGTAGAATTACTGTAACTTCATCACTTTCTGATTAACGACATTGGTAAGGCTATCAAAAACTCACACTTCCTGCTATTTGCTGATGATCTTAAGTTATTTCGTTGTATACATAATAAATCGGATAGAGATCTCTTGCAAGATGATGTAAATAATATATGTTCAAAACAAAATGGTTTAAGCTTAAATCCAACTAAATGTTCTTGTATTTAATTTGGTCGCATAAATAATCTAATAGCTAATAGATATGTTCTTAATGATGTACTCTTGGATTCAGTTACTGAGATTAGAGATTTGGGTGTATTATTGGATTGTGCATTGACATTTAGAAGCCATTTTATTAAAATTAAGGAAACAGGATTTCGTAATCTTGGTTTTATTTATCGTAACAGTCATCATCTCTCACCTATTGTATTGATCTCTGGTACGCTCAGGTCTTGAATAATGCTCTTATTTGATCCCCGTTTCATCAAGTCTACATTGATGGATTGGAGAGCGTTCAGAGGAAGTTTCTAAGATATTTAGCTTTTAAAGCACATATTAATATAAGAAATTCTGAAAATTATTTCATAGATTATTCTATAATAATGTCTCAATTTAACATTGCTACAAGAAGAACCGCAGGTTGAGAGCAAATTGTTGTCTAATCATGTTGTCTGATAATCCATTCACATGCCAGACAACAATTTGCACTTTTTCCTCGACCGTTAAAACCATTTTCACGAATTGTTTTTTCAATAAAAAGTTTCTGTTTACCGTGCAAAAACACTTCTCGATATGTTATTATTTGATGGCTTGATGATTTGGTTAGCTGTAAAGCAGGCAGCTGTTCGCGCGCATCCATTACAATGTTGTTAATTGTTTTGAAAATCATTACCTGTACAGAGGAATTGATATTAACACTGAGAATTTAGTGATGGATTTGGCATTAAACAGTCTTCACCGGATTATTTTGCAATCACAACTGAAGACTGTAAAACTGAAATTGAATTTGAATTATTTTGTATTTCTATTTTTTAACATTTGAATAAGAATAAATTGTAAATAATGAGTTTTTCGAAAACTTTTTACCTAATATGTATCATATTTACTATTATTTTTTGATTGAGTAAAACAAAAATGTTATCCTTGGTGTTAATTGAACCTCAATCTTCTTGTCACTAGACCACGTCTCTAACTATTACACCAATTCCACATACAACAATTGTTTTCGGACCGAACATACCTACCTTTAGTTTAATCAAATATTTCAGTTGAGTTATTTTTATTATTAAATAAACTTAAAGATTTATAATTTAAAATCGCTAATAATTAATGTTTTTTATTATAATATATCTTAATTTATTCAATCATTTATTCTAACATCAAAAATTATTAAAATA
The DNA here is from genome assembly GCF_040954645.1 of Diabrotica undecimpunctata. Classification (NCBI taxonomy): domain Eukaryota; kingdom Metazoa; phylum Arthropoda; class Insecta; order Coleoptera; family Chrysomelidae; genus Diabrotica; species Diabrotica undecimpunctata. Next base: position 67,756,189 of record NC_092807.1, on the reverse strand, counting down.
AAATATTTTCGAGGTCATCCGTATAATTATGACTGAAGTCAAATAGCCACGTCAAGAACTAGCTTTATCTCGTACTATCTCACAACTTAATCTGTCTTCTATCCTTTCCGCTATTTTGCCGGGTGGTAAAACACTCATCACTGTATACACACACACACACACACACACACACACACACATATATATATATATATATATATATATATATATATATATATATAAACACACATATATATATATATATATATATATATATATATATATATACATCTAGCGGTTAATGTAAGCTCCGTTCTAAAACGGTATTATACTAACTCCAGTAGAATATACACCGTGTATATTATTATCTGCGTAGCGCTTTATGTAGACTCCGAGCAACACGTAGGATTAAGTGAACTCTGTAATAGGTTAAAACACTTTTGGGATCCGTATATATTTTTTCGCGTACACAACTAAACTCTTGCGATGTTGCCAATAATTTGATTAGTCGTAGACTTTCAAATTTTACAGCAGGTACGTTTTGGAACTTCAAATTTATTTAAATATCAATCAATTTAGTCATCGAGAAATTTCACAAATACTTGGTTAATGTAGTTAAATATTTTACGGTGGTAATTTATATTACTTGCTTTAATTATTTTTAAACTTAAGTAGTGTCTATTATAAACTTGTAAAAGGCAAGAGTTCATTTTTATTTATTAGTATCTTTTTTAAATGCGTTGGCACTGAAATATTTATTATATAAATGTACGTTCCGATGTTTCGATTGCTACAGTTTATGACGTATAAAATATTTGTTTCATGAAGTAGTAAAATTTAAATTATAACAATTTATAGATCATTCTTAAAATTCCAATTTTTTACTGTCTAATTTCATTATTTCGATTTTTAAATGTAGGGAATTCAATATCCTATATACTATATTTTAGATACACATAAACACATGGATACACTTATGGCAGATACTAAAAGAAGAAATATTTCGGTACCTTAGGGTAACTTGATTCTCGGCAACATATCTATTACAATTACATATAATATGTTCGGTCTTATTGTTTTAAATGCTTTGTGCTTGTACAAGCTATCATTATTTTCAACTTTAAATAATTGTGTTTTTGTATCTTTCGTTGTCAGGCATATCCAAATTTAATTTTTAATTTAGAAGTAAATGTATACATAATATTCTTTTTTCTGTCATTTGGTTTAAATAAAGATCACTTATATTCTTCTTGCTTATTTATTTTTATTCGTAATACTTATTAACGTACGTAATAACGTACCCGTTTTTGCAAAAAGCAACAACGAGTACGAAAGATATTGGTTATCTGGGGTGGTATTTGTCAATCTAAATGCCACTTACGACATATTAAATTAGAGGACATTTCTCCAAAACTGTATAACATCGCCTTAGATAAAAAGATACTTGTTTTATCCGCGTATATCTACAGAACAGAGAAGATTTTTCATATCATTCAATGGTAAGATGAAGAACGCAGATGAATGGTCTCGATTGGGGTAGCGTAATGGCACCTACACTGTATTACATTTACACAAATGATTAACCGATACCAGTAGATACTAGGACTTTCATGTAGATGATACATTGCACAACCAAAACTTTTGTTGCTGAAGTGAAAAAAAATCTAAATGATGCCTTAAATATAATAAAAATAAACTACGAATTAATTTTAAGCCAAACCCCGAAGAATCTTAGGAGCGCTCCTTCAATTTGTCTAAGACAGGCGCTTTCACAAAACTGAATATCTAATCCAATATAAATCTAATATAATCTAATATAAATACCTTTTTTTTTTAAACGCATCTACCACGCAGAGGCATTAACGTATTTAGATTAATGTTACAGTTGATACAAATAGTGTATATATATTAGTTTACAATTAATAATAATATGTATGTGTATTACAATGTATGTTATAAATCTTATGAAGAAGTTGACAGTCTTTAAGATAAGACATTATTATTTGGGTATCTGTATTTTCTTCTAGGGCAGTTGGGTATGCTATATTTGAGTCGTTCACTGTTATATTTAGGACACTGTATTAAAAAATGTTTTACCGTTAGAACACGGTTGCACACTTCACAAACTGGTTTATTTTTGCGCTGTAGTAAATAGCCATGAGTTAGTCATGTATGGCCGATACGGAGACGGGTAAGTATCAAATGCTCTCTTCTGTCTTTTATTTTTGGTTTCCAAAGATGTGGATGTTTGTTGACTTCGTATAGCCTTAATGGAGTGTTGTTCCAAGTTTGTTGCCATTTTTGAATTATTTTTTGTTTTAAGTATGGTTTTAAATCGTTTTGTACCAATATGTTACTTTCTTCGGAAATCAGGTTAGTTTGTGCGTTTTTAGCTAGTTTATCTACAACTTAGTTACCTTCAATTCTGACATGAGAAGGCACCCATAAAAAATGAACTTGGATGTTTTTATTTGAAATGTTTTTAAGTTCTTTTTTAATAAGAAGTAGAAGGGGGTTGTCACAGTGCAATTGAGTCAGTGAGGGTAATGAATTTAGAGAATCTGTGATTATTATACATCTTTCTTGGTTTTTGTTTTGTATTAACGATAGTGCTTTTAGAATTGCGAATAATTCAGCCGAAAAGATGGTTGTAATTGACGACAATTTGAAACTAACTAAGATAGGTTTATTAGACTGATGTCGATAGCCGGAATAGATATTGTCCATGGCGCAGGGTTGTGGATTGAGAAGGTATCATAAGTTTTTGGAAATTGAAAATTTAATTTGGATAAGTATGATCGTATACTAAAGTAAAAAGGATGATTAATTTGATGTTTGTTAAAAAATTTATTTGTAAATCGATCAGCAAAAACGTTATGCACAACTGGATTATTTCGGTTTGATGACACTGCTGCTGCATATGTTAGGCTTAGTGGAAAATATAAATTTTACTATAACGAAATATAAACAATTTATGAAAAGTTGATGATTTGAAGGGAAAAAATGTCAAATTAGGCTAGAGCAATAACTGAAACAAAAGAATCAAGTGGGAATAATGTCGAATTAATTTGAAAAATTATAATACGAACATAAAAATAAAAATAAAAGAGGCTCTTTAAGAAAGAAAAATAAACAAACTTTATTAAGAGAGGTAAAAGTAAAATGCTAAGAAAAAAAAATGCTTATATAAAATGAAGACCTATAAAAAGTCCGCCGGAGGGTTTAAAACAGATGTGAAAGAGGGCAAAAACCAAATCAAAGAATTGATTGAGATTAAGTACATCCCTAGAGAAGAATGAATAAGATATCTCAGATAAATAAACGGAACAACAGAAACTGAGTATACACTTGTAACTTCAGAAATATCATTAAATTAATTAACGCAAATCGTACGAACTGAAATACAAAAATCCATCACACAGTTAAAAAATAGAACCCCCATGAAAAAAATACAGTAGACTATAACTACTTTTGTACTCTAGCATTATGGTAAGAAGTTAAAAATCTAAATACCTACATAATTATATTACTGAAAAGTTAATAAAAACTTCTGTTCGTTAGCGGCAAGAGAAAGCGTATATCAGAATGTATTATGAAAAATTTTGTTAATAATACAGTATGCAATAGAATATAATGACAAGAATACTTTTATATCTTTGCTTATGGCATATTTTTGAAGCGATGCTTCTATACTGGCATTGTATTACTTTTTTCTCTCTACAGTAAAATGCTGAGGTGAGCGTCACGGAACTAGCGCCATAAGATGGCGTCGTGAAGGGTAGCTTCATAGAATAGCGACTCTTGGCATCGACTCACTACTCTTGATCAATTCGTTTTTAGTCATCATATATTTACTCTAAAAATAACTAACAAAATATAGACATTAAATGAGAAGTAAAAATTAAAAGAATAATATGTCACTAAAAGACTTGATTTGTAACGATTATCAAAATTTAATAAAAGTCATAAATGTCATCCAATTAATAACAACATTAAATCGTCTGTCAATAAAAAATGTAAAGGACATATCTATTATAGATTTTCAAAAGTATTTGACATAGTTCAACCTGGTAAGCCCATACATGCATTAAAACACATACACCTAGATACCAAGATATTAATTTAATAAAAAATCTACTAAAATCAAACAGCGGTCATGCGGGTGAAAGATAGTGAGACAAATCAAGCAGAAATTCAAAAAGGAGTCAGCCAGAGATGTGTGTTGTCACCACAATTATTTAATGTGTACTCCCAACTAATATTTTAGGAGACACTATGGGAAAGAAGTAAGGAATGGAGTGAGCATCATTAATAACATAAAATTTGCATACTAAACCCCAATTATGACAGAAAATATAGATGATTTACAAATTCTTAAAGAAATCATTAACAGATAAAGCAAAAAGATAGGACTAAACTAAACAGATAAAAGTCAATGTTTACAAATAAGAAATTGAGTATGGTTATTAGATTGAGATCGTCGAATGTTATGTATGGTCGCAACTGCTATATGGGGTAGAAGCTTGGACCCTGAAAGCCAAATCTGTAAAAAAATTAAAGGCATTCGAAATGTGGCTATATAGGCGTATTCTTAAAATTCTTTGGACTGTAAAAGTCGCAAACGAAGAAGCGTTAAGACGAATTGTCTATCTGGACATCGTATCTGGGCCACATAGTTCGAAACGATAAATACTCTCTTCTAAGCGTCATCATGCAAGGAAGAGTAGAGGGAAGAAAAGTCTTGGGAAGAAAGACAAAATCTGGCAGAGAAATATCAGAGATTGGACTAACTTCAGTGTTGAAGAAATATTATATCTAAAAAATCTAAAAGAATATCTAAAGTCAAATTTAACACGCTTCCATGCCTTGTAGTGAAATTTTGTTTCTTATTACGATACCGGATCCTGTAAAATTTTAAATACATTAAATTAAATCTCTCGTAAATTATAAAGCCTATTCTTAGATTAAAATAACAAACTTCTTAGTATTATGATATGTAGTATTGTTATAATGTATAGGTGTCAGTATTCTTTTAAAAGAGATTTATAGATTGGTATATAAATTTCACGGTCATGTTTCATACGGTTTTATCTTTCATACAAACATTAAAAACCTTAAAAAGTTTCATTTTACATACAATTAGCACGTTGGCTCTGAAAATGACCTATAAATATGCATTGTTAAAAATCGTATAGATTTATCAATTTAAAATGTTCTTTGTCATCTCAATTCGTTCCTAATTAAACACATGTTGTACACAAGGTACCTCTCTCATTTTTTAATTACTACTTTTTTTTACCTTTTGCCATAGTTTTTCTCATTTTCTTTATTCATATTGATTTCACTCATAACGAATATTGGGTAGTTTATTGTTTCATGAAATTTTCTCCTTATATTATAGCGTATATAATGTCATATGTTAATTCCATTTTATTTAACAACAAAATACTAAAAACTTTGTTTTCAAAAATTACACCAAATTATTTGTATCTTATCACTACAGCTGTTTCGGCAGAGTGCCTTTCTCAAGTCTCAAGTTTCTCGAATCCATCAATCATGTATTGTATTTCTTATCAAGATTTTGAAACAGCTGTGCTCCATTAGTCCATTTTTGTTGCTTTTTGTCACTGTTTCTCTTTTTTCTTTATTGTCATCATTACGTAGCGCTACAACACTGGGTGGGCCTTCGATAACTACAACTTTTTTCCAAGTTGATCGATTTTCCACGAATCTTCAATGAAATGTTAATTTTCTAAGCTATGATTGGATGTTTTCTCTCCATTGTATACTGAGACACCCAAGTGGCATTCTTCTGTGCTAAGTTTCTTCCTTACCAGTTTTACAAGTTTGACATCTTGGCGTCTATGCATGTGTCCGATCTACCTTAAGCGATTTATTTACCTGAACAATATCGTTAAAAGAGTTTTCTTTATTCAGTATATGTTCTTATTCTATACGGATTTGTAGTGATAAAATAATGGGGTTAAGAAATTTTAGAAGAATTATGCTCTGTATTTCTTTAGTGACATTATTATTAACCGTGATTATTGATCTAAGATATTTAAAGTACTCCATACTTTCGAAATTGAAGTTGTTGACTTTATTATTTTATCTAGATGTATTGAATTGCTCTCTTCTCTTGATTCGCTTTTGTTGATTTTAAGTAAAACATTTTTCGTACTCTCTTCACTTTGTTAAAGATGTCGTTTGCGGACGGGAGAGAGTTTCTTATGAAATCAATATCATTAGCATATGCTAGGAGTGCTTTGTACCTTGGTCCATTAATGGAATGCATCTTAAATATGCGTTATTTCTATTTTAGTAAGCTGTTCATAAATTTTTTGAATATTTAAATCCAGAATCTGTATTTATTCGACTGTTTTATAACACAGTTTCTTGGCGCCTATTTTAATCTCTGTTTTTTTGGTTCGGTTATCATTATTACAAAGATTTTGGGGGATATCGACATAAACTCGGTGGTATGTCCTTAACGTTTCCATAACCAACGTTCGAATATTTTTCTTACTGTAAAATCATGACGATTTTACTAGGAAATATAGTACTATTTAATAATAATAAAGTTCAAGCAACAATTCCTATATGCATTAACTTGGTACTGATATCTCTGCTCCCCGATCCCAGGTAGCAGTCAGGAAAACATTAAAACTGCTACACTCATGCTTCCTATTATCCAACGATTAGCCAGTCCAGGACTATACGCCTTATTATAGTACTGATATTGCTTCTGCCCCTCATAAGTGAATATAATATTCAAGGAAGGTTTTGTAAATTTAATAGGATTTTGTATGTTAGAATATTATTTCTCTAAGAAAGTGAAGAATATCTATTTGCTATCGGGTTTAATCCATAGATTAAATATTAGAATGCTATAGAATAATGCTACAAGCAGCAAAAAAACGGTCTAATAGTCAGTAATCAGAAAACCAAATAAATGTTCTTTAACATACAAAAGAAAGGATGTAGAGTAGGGCATAACGTAACAATAAACCCATATAATTTTAAAAGATTGCAGCATTTTGGGTATCGTAGATAACGTTGTCACATAAGAAATAAAATGGAATATTCAGGTAACTAACTGATGTATATATAACCCTCATAACATTTTTAAATCCAGAAGTCTAATACGAATCCCTAAAATCAGGATATATAAAGTAGTGATTAAACCAATGCTATTGACTGGATACATGACGAGAACGCTGACAAAACAATGTAAGTAAAACTCAGGTATTAATTAGTACAGTATTACCAGAAAAGCCATCAGAAGTATTGCCAAGAAATGTAGAGCATATAGTGAAATCTAAATATCGTAGAATAAGATATTCAGACAGTATCGAGCGAGAACATATTTGATGAGGAAAGGGAGATCCATCACTGAGAAAGTGAGAAACTAATTGCCAAAAGCAAAGGGTACTTTTTAATAAAATACCCGTACTCTAAAGCATAAGCATGTCTTTTCCTACTCTTTAAGTAAGTGATTGATTCGATTTGGTAATGAAATCCTTTTGTATCCATAAAGCTATTTTTAGAAAAGCACGTACCTACCAAAAACAGGTATTTGATAGTATACATATCTATTACATACTGTAATGCGTATGAATGATAACAAAAATAAGGAGTCCGTATGAACCGTTGAGAACATACGCTGGAAATATACGGCTTAATCGCCTAGTTGCCAAACTATCGGAGCTTACTTAGACCGTTATACTTATGGTTCCAATATACAGTGAAAAAGATCTGAATGACCCCTATAATATATACACGAGAACTAAGCGATATACATTCATGATACAGTGCTACTTATGAGCTCCACAAAATTTTTAAAAATTATGCAACTATACATGTTAAGGAATCGACAGAGTCAATATTATGGAATAGTCAAGTGAGCTCCGTATATCGGTGTCCACTTGACCACGGAGCTCTTTTGAACCTGAATTTTAACATGGGCGGAGTTCACTTTATGCCGTAGATATATATATATATATATATATATATATATATATATATATATATATATATATATATATATATATATATATATATTGTTATGATATGTCAAATCGAGAAAAATATTGGTTTGTTTAAAAATATTTCAAAGTTCAAAAACATTAAAATAATTCAGATAAGTAGGATAATATCCAACAAACACTTCGGAGAAGGAAAGTTATTAAATTCTTGGATTACCTGTACTAAACAAAATGTAAGCTTTGCATAAATTATTTCTTTGTTATACTTGAGTGACCCGCATAATTTTAAGTGAAATCCAAAGATAATTGAAATACATTAATGCAGTGATTAAAGACAATAGAAGGGATTATAGAAAGAGGTTTTTGTTAGTTTTTAAGAATTATAGAAAAATATTATTTGTAAATAAGTTTTAGGAAATTTATAATTATAGGTAAAAATTTGTTTGTTATCGAAATGAAAAAATGGGGGAATTGTGACGAGTTTTGATTGGCGGAGATTGAAAAAGGTGGGATAAGTATGTAGGAAAAAGTTTAGCGAGATTGAGGAGAGAGAAGAGAGAATCAGTTGGTTTCCAAGTCTGTAAGACGAACAGTGATTGTTCTCTGGCGGTTCCTGAAATGTAGCAAGCAGTAGTGTTGAATGTTAGTGAGTTTTTGTGGAGTTAGTGTATCTGACAGGAGCTGAAGCAGCAAAATATTGTAAGTCATATTTCTCTACTTATATTCCAAGAGTCACTGTTCAGGCCAACGAGAGATTCAGTTTATCGTAAAGAGAAGATATTCCAAGAGTCATTTTTCACTCGGGCCAACGAGAGATTCAGTTTATCGAGAGGAGAAAGGCTATCATAATTTGAATGATTTGTGCTTTTGAAGGAGATCATTAAGGACGAGATACTTGCAACAATCTGTGTAAGATTGCTGATTACATAGGGAGCGGTTGAGAGGAGATAATATAGTCTACAAGGAACAAGGATTTGGACCACTCATCATCAGAGAGAGATATTTTTGTTTCTGCAGTTTTTTTCTTTTATTGATAACACAATTTTTACACGTAATTTAGAAAGGATATAAATATTTTGATTAGGAGAGTTAGAATAGTTTGGGATTTTGAGATTTCAATTAATATTGGTTGTACCATTAATTTTGATTGTTCACGTACGGAGAACAAAATTTTGAGAATCCTTATATGAGATTTGTTTATTGAAAACTTTTGAGTGTGAATTATTTCATTATTTTTATTTCAATATATAGTGTTAGATCATATGTGTTTTTTATTATTCCGGTATTCTCTGGACCTTACCTTTCACATGTAATAGCATAGATATTGAAGCACGAATTTAACCCTGAGATAAAAGAATTAAAAATTGTGATAGAGTCATAATCATATCATTTAAATAATTGTAATGAATCCAAAAAATTAATTAGCTAATTATTGCTTGGCGCACCAAGACTTTAAATATCACAATAACTGGCTTCCAAAACGTGGGGCTTGAAAATATCGCAGCTTTACATTTGAAGGAAGGGAAAGAGATCTGGAATAAGTACAGGTGATCCAGAGATAAAAACATATAACATTGAGGGAATTTGAATTTGAAAGTATTTTGACAATTTTTCCAGGGAATATAAATTTGATTTATTGATTGATCGTAGGTAGTGGATATTTACTGCTATTGAATTATTTGATTTTATTTTCTTTACCAATCGTACATTTGATATTTATTTTGAATTATTTGAATTTTACTGATTGCATATTTGATATTTGTCGTGAAAATTTAATACATTTGGGGAGAAATATTGTCGTGTTCTGAAACATATAGAGTGTTGTAAAATTTCACATTTGGCGGGGACAAAAAACAATAACAAAAAGTAACAACATGTCTGTCACAAGGAGACAAAGTAAAATGCAGGAAAGGAAGGAGGATAACAGAGAAGATGAAACAATTTTGGAAGAAGTATCGGATAATGAAGGAAATGTGACAATAGTTGAGGAGAGAAAAGAACTATCAGGAATAGATAAAATATTACAACTAATGCAACTCCAGTCACAAAAAATGGATGAAACAAAACAAACAATGGCAGAAACAAAACAAACAATGGAAGAAAACCAACGGGAAACAAGGCAAGCAATAGAACTAAATAACAGAAATATAGAGCAGCGTTTGGAAAACTATGAACAAAAATTAGAAGAAAATGATAGAAAAATGGAAAAGCGTTTGGACAAATATGAAAATGAGGTAAAAGTCTGTTTAGAAAAAGTCAGAGAAGAAACAGAGAGGAAACTAGAGATGCAGAGAGAAGAAATAGAAACTAAAATGAAAGATATTAAGACTGTACAGAAAAAGGAATTAGAACAGTTAGAAACAAAATTTGAAATGGCTTTACAAGAAGACAAGAAAGAAATAGAAAAACAAATTGAGGATATCAGAAAACAACGAGATATGGGAGACAGGAGAGAAGTACTCATCCAAAGTCCGGGTGACATAAAAATACAGTTTGGCGGGGATATTCGGAAAACACACCCAGTACCGTTTGTTAAAAATTTGAAAACCAAATTACAACATATTAGATATTTTGACGATTGCAAAGAAACAATTAGAAACCATTTGAAAGAAGGAGCAGCGTTATGGTATGAAAGCAAGGAAGATGAGTTTGAAAATTGGACAGATTTTGAAAATAAATTTCTCAACTATTTCTGGGGGAAAAATAAACAGAGAGAAATCAACCAAGAGCGACAGAATGAAAAATATCACGAAAAAATGGGAATATCTGAAGAAAGATATGCTTTGCAGATATATAACAATTCAAAATATCTAGAATACAAATATTCTACCGAACAGCTGGTAGAAATGATCAGCAGACATTTTGAGGAAACGTTGGAAGATCACGTGATTTTGAGAAACTATCAAGATATTGATAGTTTGTGCCAATTCCTTCAATTAAAAGAAGCGAAAAGAAAAGAAATGAGAAATAGAAGACAACATGACCAATATAATGGACCGGAAAGAAGGTATTCATCAAATTATGACCAGAGAAACCGACATCCCAGAGCAACAAACGAATATAGGCCGAGAAATTACAATAATTACAATAGACAACAAAATTACGATAACAGGAATGACACACAACATAGAACATATGAAAATCACAACAGGAATAGAGATGCACAAAATCCTCCGAATAGGAATACTAACGAACAAAGGGACGATAGAAATAACCAGAGCTTCCAACAACAAAATAGAAGGGAGATGAATCATGTAGCAATAGGAAACGACAGACAAATTTCTAATTCTAATCTAATATTTTTAGATGCATTTATAAAACATAAAGCGATTAAAATTGTGATTGATTCTGGATCGGAGATATCGCTAATCAATAAAAAACTAGTAAAAGAATTAAATTTGGACAGATTTGTGTATAAGATTCCTAGGGTTGATTTAGTGGGTGCAAACAATAAATATTTGACGACAGTAAACGAAGGCTTAGGAGTACAGATAAGAGTGGGAAACAAATTCCATATTATGAAATGTGTGGTGATTGAAGATTTAAATCATGATATGATAGCGGGAATTGATGAATTGAGGAAAAAAGATATCACCATAAATTTTTCGGAAAATAAACTGGAAATCAGAGCAGAACCAGACAACACAGGAGAAGAAAAGCAAACAGATAGGAAAACAAATTCTGGAAGGATCAATGCACAGGAAAAACGCAAAGAAATCGATATGACTGTAGAGGATAAACCGAAAGTACAAGAACAAGATCTAACAGAAAAGAAAAAGAGAAGGAAGAAAAAGAAGAAGAGTTCGAAAAGAAAGCAGGAAAATAAGATGGAGACCAGAGAAAAACAGGAAATAGAAGGTACAGAAGAATTGTTGGCAACCGACGATAAAACAGAATGGAAACAGGAAGAAAAAGAAGGTATCATCAGAGAAATGAAAGGAATAGAAACATGGTGCTCGGAATACCAAAGGGAATTAGAGGATAAAAAGAAAACAGAAGAAAAAATGGCACTGATGGACGAGAATCCAGAATTTTGTGAAGAAGTATTATGGACAGTGAACACATGTGAACAAAAGGAGGATGAAAGAAAAATAAATTGTGGAGAAAACATGGGAAAGAAAATAGAGAAGATTTTAGGAAACCATGGAGATCTTGTTAATGAAGTAAACCGAGTGGCTAAAAATTATGAACTTTCTTTTAAGGGAAAATACTTGGAAAAATTTAAAACGAAAATGTATCCAATCCCGTATAAAGACAGGCAATATACGGGGTATTTTAACATTCACGACATTTATCAGTATCATAAGTAGATTTTAATAACATAGTGAAATAATTTGATCCTAGAAAACTTTTGTCATTTTTAAAATTTAACAAAGAGTTTTCGGCAGATCAAATGGCGGGGATTTGTTATGATATGTCAAATCGAGAAAAATATTGGTTTGTTTAAAAATATTTCAAAGTTCAAAAACATTAAAATAATTCAGATAAGTAGGATAATATCCAACAAACACTTCGGAGAAGGAAAGTTATTAAATTCTTGGATTACCTGTACTAAACAAAATGTAAGCTTTGCATAAATTATTTCTTTGTTATACTTGAGTGACCCGCATAATTTTAAGTGAAATCCAAAGACAATTGAAATACATTAATGCAGTGATTAAAGACAATAGAAGGGATTATAGAAAGAGGTTTTTGTTAGTTTTTAAGAATTATAGAAAAATATTATTTGTAAATAAGTTTTAGGAAATTTATAATTATAGGTAAAAATTTGTTTGTTATCGAAATGAAAAAATGGGGGAATTGTGACGAGTTTTGATTGGCGGAGATTGAAAAAGGTGGGATAAGTATGTAGGAAAAAGTTTAGCGAGATTGAGGAGAGAGAAGAGAGAATCAGTTGGTTTCCAAGTCTGTAAGACGAACAGTGATTGTTCTCTGGCGGTTCCTGAAATGTAGCAAGCAGTAGTGTTGAATGTTAGTGAGTTTTTGTGGAGTTAGTGTATCTGACAGAAGCTGAAGCAGCAAAATATTGTAAGTCATATTTCTCTACTTATATTCCAAGAGTCACTGTTCAGGCCAACGAGAGATTCAGTTTATCGTAAAGAGAAGATATTCCAAGAGTTATTTTTCACTCGGGCCAACGAGAGATTCAGTTTATCGAGAGGAGAAAGGCTATCATAATTTGAATGATTTGTGCTTTTGAAGGAGATCATTAAGGACGAGATACTTGCAACAATCTGTGTAAGATTGCTGATTACATAGGGAGCGGTTGAGAGGAGATAATATAGTCTACAAGGAACAAGGATTTGGACCACTCATCATCAGAGAGAGATATTTTTGTTTCTGCAGTTTTTTTCTTTTATTGATAACACAATTTTTACACGTAATTTAGAAAGGATATAAATATTTTGATTAGGAGAGTTAGAATAGTTTGGGATTTTGAGATTTCAATTAATATTGGTTGTACCATTAATTTTGATTGTTCACGTACGGAGAACAAAATTTTGAGAATCCTTATATGAGATTTGTTTATTGAAAACTTTTGAGTGTGAATTATTTCATTATTTTTATTTCAATATATAGTGTTAGATCATATGTGTTTTTTATTATTCCGGTATTCTCTGGACCTTACCTTTCACATGTAATAGCATAGATATTGAAGCACGAATTTAACCCTGAGATAAAAGAATTAAAAATTGTGATAGAGTCATAATCATATCATTTAAATAATTTTAATTAATCAAAAAAATTAATTAGCTAATTATTGCTTGGCGCACCAAGACTTTAAATATCACAATAATATATATATATATATATATATATATATATATATATATATATATATATATATATATATATATACATCCCGCTATCATTTAGAGCTCTTTTCACGTTGCAGTAATTTAGCATCACCAAGAAATGCTATCATTTTCTATTTATAAGTCGTGTATGTTCGTTTAGTGCACCTTTGTAGGCTTGGCACCGTTATCGGTTTTTCAATAATCCGATTTTTTTATATATTAAATTTTTTACATCAAAACATCATTGTAACCACGGGAGGTAAAATTACTGTATTTGGTATCATTTTAAAGCCAATAGATGTTGCCAGTGTTAATACTTAGAATAATATTCGAAAACATAATAATATCGATCGATTTGGGTCAAGTTCAAATGAAGACATTGAATCTACCTGTCGGCCGGCTGGTTTTAGCCGACTGGGGTCAACCAACTAGTTTTTTATATCAAGGTTCAGTTGTTTTTATTGAATTTAGATATTTTTTCGCAGAGAGTTGTGTAGGGGAATATTTTACATATTTTAATTTCCAAGCTGTTTAATCGAAGCTATCAGTGAATAGTTTAAGATAAATATTAGGTTTTTATGGGATTAAGTCAAAAATATTGGTCGTGATTGTGATGAGCATCACATTTTTAATTATTTAATGTTTGACATTTTGATTTCCATTCAGGAAATCGTTCTCAAAAAACGTTTTTTGTACAAAATGTGTATACACATTTTTACATAATTTGTATAATAAACAAGGTTAAATATTGGAAATCGTATTGTTAAATATTAGTTAATTAAAAATGTAATTTTCATCTCAATATCGACCAATAATAATTGTGGCTTAATCACATAAAAAAATAATATTTGACTTTGACCATGCCATAAGAAAGTAGTTCACGGAACCTCGCTAAATAGTTTAAAAAAATCTTATACAGAAATTTAAATTCTAAATAGTATGAGGGGTAGCCGACGAAAAATTCGTAAAGACGTACAGTTGATTTTGCTTTGTTTTTTTAAACAATCTTAAAAGGCAAAAAAAAAAATAATTTTTTGCTTATTAAACGTTTTCTATACATTCTAAAGAAAAATATTTCAAATAAAAGTTGTAGACCATAAAAAGTTTTTTATGTAGAGAAATACCAAATTTAAATACATAAATAATTGAGATAATTCCAAAAAAACCGTAAACTCTAAGATATTATGTTTGTAGTAATTTATAAATGTTAATAACTTTGTTTTTTGCCTAACGACAGGTAATATAGCTACTTGAAATTATGGCAATTGATGAGTTATTAAAGTGTGCTAAATATCAAGCAGATCAAAAAATATTTTACAATGTATTCAATTTGTTTATCACAGAAAGCGATTATTTAAACAACTGTACTTGTCCAAACAGTATGACTCTACCAGTATTTTGTAACTTGCAAACGATTCTTTGCGCTTTCAGTTTTAGGGTATATTAAAAAAACTTTAACATATTAAATTTATTATTAAAAACCAGTTTCAATAGGGGACTTTTTAGTTTTTAGACCACTCCACGTTTATATTGTTCTGAAGCTATTTTCTTGTGGCATTTTAAATTAATTACTATTTAAATGGGAATAAGCCACAATTAAAGGTTAAAATACGTTTATTGACGTTTCAATTTCCACTTCTGAAATCGTTCTCAAAATACAAACATTAGTATTTATAAACTAATGTTTGTAATTTGAGAACGATTTCCGAAGTGGAAATTGAAACGTCAATAAACGTACTTTAACCTTTAATTGTGGCTTATTCCAATTTAAATAGTACTTAATCTACGTTTATGTTCACATCTAGCTTTTTTAGATGTCGAAGGCATATTATTTACATCCATTTTTTTATAAATACTATAACTCACTTTTACGGAGGTAATTAACAATAACAGCGTTCTACTAGAAACTGTCAACTTACGACTTCCAATACTATAAGGCCACTTGAGGCACAATACGTTTTTACTCAATAATAGTTCCTGTATAAGAAAATTGGTTTTTAATGTGCTTCATTGAAGCACACTAGACATATTGCAGTTTTGCCATCACATTCTTGAGAGTATGTTTTAACTTTTTTTAACTTTTCTATCGGCCTTTCTACTAGTCATGCTTCTTCTTAAAATTTTGTAACATCTTGTACACTTTATTTTCTTTGTATTATCTACATCGCTTTGCCTGAGATGGTACAACTATGATGTTTAAATGTTGTAAGGATTAAAACTGGTCTTTCAGTGTTCTATTGCTTGAATATTATTATCTGGTATTCTGAAAATGTTGACATTTTTTCCTGGTCTGATCTTCCTCAACTAACGCCATCTTTCTTAATTGGTGGGTTGTGTTGTTCAGGTCTCTTTAAGTGTTTTTGTTGCTATCCATACTGAATGATCTTCTTTAGAAATATACTAATGTAGTGTTCAAATGTGACATTGCGTGCATCATGTAGCGCTGATCTTAATTGTCTGATTAGTCGATTATATTTGTGTTCGTCATTAAGATTTCGGCTTTTTGGTCATTTACCTCTGGCTCTTCATTTTTCGACTATTAGTTGTATAATATAATTCGGAGTGTTATTTGTGTTTTCTTGATTTGGAATTGTTAATCGTGTAGCTCCATATGAAATAGTAGAAGATGAAAACGGCAGCATATTCATCCATAAAAAAAGGAAACGCGATAAAGATATCTGAAACAACTGTTTTATGTTATAAGAGATGAAATAGTCCGAAATTACTAAAACAGGTGAACAGGGCACTATAAAGAGGAAGTAGAATTAGCTATGAAACAGCTTGAATGGGGAAAAGAAATAAGCTTAGACCAAATACCAGCAGGAATTATTCAACTGAGGAAAAAAATTAAATGGATAGCAATATTCACTCCATTTACAGAAAAGAAGGTGACCCGCAAAAATTTTAAGAACTTCTTTAATAGCTTCCAGTCAACAATTTCCTAATCATGTTAAAAAAACGTACGGAATGCACTGTATATGCTAACCTAAGTCGTCAACATACTTGTTGTTGCAGTTATGTATTACGATCAACTTAAAGGTTATGCACGGGTCCCCTTGTATAGGTACACAGGCATGCACCCGTGCGGGAGAAAAAAGATTTGTCATACCGTTACAGTATATCACATTTTAACGTCGAATATTTTATGGTCCCCTTTGGGTTATAAAACGAATGATTTGCTGGGTATTAAAGAACCGTCTATGGCCATCATATAATTTTACGCTAATATTTCACGTTCTACGACGCATTCCACGTTTGACGTACTGTCTTGTTTAGTTTTCTGTCATTCTAATTGTTAAATCCTATCTCATTCTCGTCACAGCGTCAAGGAGCAGTAAATGTGTGCAGTGAACGGAAGGCATATGTCTATCAGTGAACGTTGGAAATTTTTCGAGTTTATCATATCTTCTTCTTTGAGTGCCTCTCCTATCGGAGATTGGAGATCATTAGGGCGATTCTAATTTTATTTACTGCTGTTTTAAATAATTCGTTAGTGGTACAGCCAAACCACTCTCTTAAATTTCTCATCCAGGATATTCTTCTATGGCCTGGATTTCTGCGTCCTTAGATTTTTCCTTGCATTATATTTTGTAGGAATGTGTACTTTTGTCCTCTCATCAGGTTGCCAAAGTATTCAAGTTTTCTCTTTTCTATATGCAGTATAACTTCTGGATCGTTATTTATTCTGAGTATTACCTCTTCATTTGTAATTTTATCCACCCAACTTATTTTTAGTATACGGCGGTAGCACCACATCTCAAAGCTTTCAAGATTTTTAACATTCTTCTGTTTAAGAGTCCATGCCTCAACACCGTTAAGCAAAGTACCGAATACATAGTAAGTAGTTAACTAAAAGTGGACGTATGCAAAGAGATGTACGACATAATCGTATGGTATTCGCTAAATCCTGTCACGTAATATGCCACACACCTCTGTGCGTTAATTCGTTTTATTGCTGCCAGTTTAAGGTGTTATTAGATGCCGCCATGTTTAATTTCTCTCCACCATCGTATTATCTCCGTTAAATCCTATCATTTTAGGCTCCATATGTCATGATTAGACCTATAGGACCGGAGATACGCAACTAAGGCTCTGTTGACATAACATATATAGGAGCAAAGATATATACCTAAGGTCCTTTTGACGTGTTGATGTATTTGATTTCTACGTCGTAGTATTCTATTGGTTAAATGGTACCATTTGAGGTACTATACGTCACGATTGGACTAATAGGATCGAAGATACACAACTAAGGCCCTTTTGCCAGGCTACTCTATTTAATTTTTATATCTCATTATATTCTATTAGTTAAATTCTATCATTTGAGGTACGAAACGTCACGATTTGACTAATAGGACCGCAGATACATAACTAATGCCCTTTTGACAAGCTGATGTATTTTATTTTTCTATCTTATTGTATTCGATTGGTTAAATCCTATCATTTAAGGTACTGTACGTCACGATTGGGCCACTAAAAACGAAGATACGTAACTAAGACCCTTTTGACGTGATGCTGTATTTGACGTGATGAAACCTTTGGACTGTGGAAGTTGTATTAATCTTCACCTGTTGGCTGGCTAACCATTGACGTCATATTATTATAGTATATGATATTTTGTTTGACTTCGCATGCTTTGTTCTTTGTTGACAAATCAATCACTGTAGGATAAATGGTGATCTTAACCACCTTTTCCTTTCATTGTTTGATTTCTTAACGACAAGTTGTCAACCAAATTTATCACATTTTTTTAACATACCGCCCTATTACATAGAGGTTGGTATTTCGCCTTGCTATTCTTGTCATTTTGACCTCAAGGCCATCTCTATTCACGTTGTTTGCGTGGGTGTTAAACCTGTAAATTCATTTATCGGCGAGACTCGGTAAGCTTAAGACTGGTAACTTCATTTTATCTTTATACTAAATTAATTTAAATAACTTATAATGTTACCTAAAGTTAAATTTAAAATCTAATTGATTAAATAAATTGTTGGAAGTGCTGTCTCATGATCTTTCTAGTTCTTTACACTTTAAAATAAATCTTAATGTTTTTTACTTAAGTTTTTATAATAACTTTTTTATATACATGTATGTTTATCACATGTTCTTTTGCTGTGCTAATTTTGTTAAATTGCAAATTATACCAAGTTTCAATTAATTGATTTATACAACTTTACTCTAAATGTCCAATTTCGTAAGCTTTTTCATATTTTTAACATCTTTGACTGCTACATGTCTTTGTAAGGTAACACACTTTTATTGTAACTTCTCTATGGATGTTTGGTTTCATATTGTTCTTTTTAGATGAACTGATGATGCTTTCTGAGCAGAAAGCGAAACGTCTTCAATAAATAGATGAAGTAGCCACCTTCTTTGTCTTTTATTTCTCCACTTTGACCGAAAAACCCACCACTCTTCGAGTGTACCTTAGTATATATATATATATATATATATATATATATATATATATATATATATATATGTACCTTAGTATATATATATATATATATATATATATATATATATATATATATATATATATACATCCTGCTTTTACCATCAATTTAGCATCGTCCTGCAAAGTGGCATCTTTATATCGACGCCACTTTACAAGACCTTAATAACTTTTTCCTGTATTTGTTATATATACATCCTGCTATCATTTTGGCATCGATACATTATGCTTTTACCATCAATTTAGCATCTTCTTGCAAAGTAGCATCTGTATATCGATGCCACTTTACAAGACCTTAATCTACTAAACTAAATGAAACAGAAAAATCAAATACAGCAACATGTCAAAAGGGCCTTAGTCACGTATCTTCGGTCCTATTAGTCCAATCGTGACGTACATTACCTCAAATGATAAGATTTAAATAATCTAATACAATGAAACAGAAAAATCAAGTGCAGCAACATGGCAAAAGAGTCTTAGTCACGTATCTTCGGTCCTATTTATCCAATCGTGACGTACAGTATCTCAAATGACTCAAATGATAGGATTTAACCAAAGCATTTTTCATACAAAAGACACAATAAAATCTAAGGGCACAGAAAAATTTTAAGGGTTTCAGAACGGCTTCAAAATGTTTTCAGAACAAAAAATAACGTGTCCATTTTTATTACAAAATCAAGTCAAGTAGTTTAGAAAATAATGCAAAAAATCAGTTTTTATTTTGTAACTTCAAAGGGATGTAACTTTTTTTGTGTACACTTTTGTACTAAGGTAAATTGGATTCAATCAATTTATTTTTGTTCATGGAATGCATGATTTAATTTATGATATACCTTTTTGAAACACCCTGTATATCTTTGCTGCTAGTGGCCCAATCGTGATGTACAGTATCTCAAATGATAGGATTTAACCAATCGAATACAATAAAACAGTAACAAAAATTACCTACAGTAGTATGTCAAGAAAGCCTTAGTTATATACCTCTGGCCCTATTGGTCTAATCGTAACATATGGAGCCAAAAGTGATAGGACTTAACAGAGATAATACGATGGTGGAGACAAACGATTACGTTATACATCTCTATACATACGTCCACTTTTAGACATAGTTAACTACTCTACAAATGATAAACGCGAAAAAGCTCCAATGTTCACTGTTAGACATATGCCTCCCGTTCACTGCACACATTCACTGCTACTTGACGCTGTGACGTGAGTGGGATAGGATTTAACGACAAGATGACAGAGAAAACTAAACAAGGCAATGTGCCAAACGTGGAATGCGCCGTAGAACGTGAAATATTGACGTTAAATTATATGTATGATGGCCTTAGACGGTTCTTTAATACCCAGAAAACGACTCACTTTGTAAAGGTACATCGGCTTGCATCTATGCTGGAAAAAGTCGATCATCCGTTTTATAATCATCCGTTAAAAACTCACATTTACAGTAATACATTTATTACAAGTTGCAATTTTTTGTTATAAAAACATCGTTTTACCATATTATTCTTTTCTTGGGGTCCAGGTGACCCCAATTGCCTTACACTGTAGAAATATTTCACCTCCCCAGTTAAGGGTTAAAAACCACATATATCCATTGACTTGTATATTGTTTTATGAAAGAAGTCTTAGGTATGTCAAAATTTACAATATATGATAGAAATCGTTACATATACTATGTAGGTTAGCACCAAGCGACTATAATTGGTAGCTCAAATAATATATTAATACGTTTAACACGTTCGCTGCGTTACGAGACAAATAGGTCTTGTATTACACTAACGGTTGGCTATGCGTCGACGGTGTTAAAAATTATCCCATCTTGGGAAGTGTGTATTTTTCTCATTTTTAAAGATAATTTTTGTAGGGATATATTTATTTATAATATACGGTCCTATGGTCTTATTACGACTTCAAGATCATACGACCTAAATCTGTACGCCGGAGGTAAAGTATACCATGTCCATTTTTTAGCGAAATTGAGTTAACTTTATGTCCTTGATGTACATTTTCTGCTCTACAAAATGGTATAAAACACCATGTCCAACTACTAAAAATTGCGAAGATAGCCAATGAGAAATAATTTCATGTCCTGATTAATTCAGAGGTAAACAACACTACGTGGACATGATGTTGTAGATTTCTGGAAATTAAAAAAAGTTATAAAACATCATGTGGACATAGTGTTCTATACTACAGCAGCTACGTTTGATTAAATAATTTTGGCAACAATGTACAGTGCTTGGCGGCTGTGGAAATGTATTGCAATCAGTGTCGTCTCGATTTTCGTACACAACGAACGGTTTTGTTGCTTCTGATTTGATCAAAGTTTAAAACGTGTGTGATTTATTCGATTGTACTTGTATTTTGAATATCTTTTTTGGAAATACTGTATAAAAATGGATTCTAAAAAGTTCTATTCTCGTGGCAAAAGAATGGTAAATTTGCTGTTATCACAGGATATAAATTCGTCAAACAATACAGGTAAGGTATTATTAAATTTTATTGGGCTTATTCTTTAATTAGGTAAGAAGAAAGTAGTTGTGTGGGGTAAATACGTTTTTTATTTTAGATTCAAGCACAAACTCTGCAACAAGAAAGGAAAATAAACAGAATGGAGGCGGCATTAAATACAGCTGGCTAAGTGAAATTCAAGTTGATGAGTCAAACGTGGACAAAGATGTTTTGCTGAACAATGATGGCGGTTCCTCGAATTCTGATTATCTGAAACCATCTACTAGCAAGGTAACAAACACTTTATTAACGGGCAAACAAAATATTAAGAATAATGACAAACAAAATAATAAAATGATGGATAGTTCAGACAATGATCTTTACCTTTCTAGTAACAAAGTTGATGACTCAGACCTAGACAAAGATTATGACCCAAGCAATGATAGCAGTTCCTCGGATTCCCATTATTTTAAACCATCTACAAGCAAAGAAAAAAACACACACACAAAAATTATTAATCAACATACAGAATAAAAGGGATAATAAACAAAATAAGGAAATTATGGAAGTTTTAGAAAATGATCTGTACCTTTCTAGTGACGAGGAACAAAATAATTCTAACTTAAATTCTTTGGCAAATGCTGCTAACAGAAAAGTTACAATTAAAACAAAAATTATTCAAAAAGAAAGAAAACGAGTTATAAACTCAAATGCTTGGCTTTGCAATGTACGCAAACAAAAATTAGCCGGTGGTGAAGAGTATATTAATAAAAAAGGCAACACTGTAGCTGCTAAGAGTCTAAAACCGCCATGCCGATGTCGTTTGAAATATTATGAGAGGTTGTCTGAACAAAATAGACTGAACATTTTTAAAACATATTGGAACAAAGATAAAACTTGCAATGTCAAAAGGCAATTTATTTTATCTTGTTTAATTGTTTGTCCTACTGAACGTTCAAGAAAAAGACAAAATATTATTAAAAAAGCCAAACAAAACACACTTTCTTATTACTTTTTAGTTGATGATAACAAAATAAAAATCTGTAAAGTAATGTTTTTAAACACAATTTGCATATCCAATATTGTTGTTGTAAATTGTCTAAAAAAACAGCAAACAGGAGGAGCTGTTAAAATTGATGAAAGGGGCATAAATATTCCTATCAATAAAACTTCACCTCTGACTATTGAACATGTTGTTCAACGTATTTCTTCGTTCCCATGCTACGAGAGTCATTAAAGCAGAGAAAAAACACAGTTTAAATTCTTGGGTCCAGAATTAAACAAAGAAAAAATGTACACTTTGTATCTACAGTTTTGTGAAGAAAACCAAATAGCAAAACAATTTATAGCTAAAAAATGGGCCTATTATGATGTCTTTGATAAACAATTTAAGTTGTAATTTAAACCACCCGAGGTAGATACTTGTGACGACTGCGACTCTTTCCAGACCAGGTTTAAAAATAACCATTTAAGTCAAATAAATAGAAACGTACTTCAAGCTGAATATCAGTCACATTTGGCAGAATCAAAGCGACGGTACAACCTTAAAAGTGAAGATACAAAAATGTCTAGAAGCACTACGAACGACACATAAAGTTTTAACTGGTGATCTTCGAAAATGTTTGCCCACACCACGTGTAACAAATGGCATAAGTTTTTATAAACGGAAATTTTGGACACTAAATTACACTCTTTTTGATTCATCAAATAAAAGTGTTCACTGTATGATGTGGGATGAGAGTAAAGCTTGCCGAGGTGGAGAAGAAATCTCATCAGCAATTTTGAAGTGCTGATACAGTCCATGCATTAATTGAAAGAAAACGAAAAAAACTGAATAACATGAGAATACCCCATGGGACTGGCAGCAGATGGTTCGCATGTGTTCAAGTAATTATCGTGTGTACAATATGGAGCAAAATGACTTCAAGCACTTTAATACACTTTTTACAGGAAAAGTTGCGCGCTTCATTCATCGAAAAAAGAATGTTGAAAACGATAAGGTTCTCCTTTCAACATGTGTTCATATTCAAATGCGACAGGAGACCATTGATATGGTCTACCTAAAGTCATCATTTGATAGTGAGTTTACCACAGTTAACCTTAATAGGTTGACGAGAAGTACATGATCGAAAAATAATGATTTGCCATTACGTCTACCAATTAAGTCACCAGTTCCAATAACACAAAAAAAACACGATGTCTTAATTTCATTATTACTGTATGTACCCAGTGTGTGTCAAGCATTTTATAAAAATCTTCGGAAAACCAATGATAATAATGAAGACTATCCTGAAAACAATGATATTGATTCTTTAGAGAATTAAAACACTTCTGTTAAATAATATTTTGACTACTGACTTTTGTTCTTTTAGTAAGGTCCAAAAATTTATTTTTATTAGACAATAAGTCAAACTTTTTAATGTTTTTTGATAATAGGTCCACTTGAGTTTTTGTAGTGTTCACGTTTGTAACATTTTTTTATTTGTAACCCATTAAGATTGTTCTTATTATTAATAAAAAGATGTATGAATAAGTGTAGTGTTTTTGCTTTATTTGTTGTTATATACCATCAACAACCATTAAAACAATAGCTGTCAAAATATGAATTTACAACATTATATCCAAATTTTAATGTTCATGTTCAGAGGTGTACAACACTATGTCCACAAAAAATTTTTATGTTCAGAGGTGTACAACACTATGTCAAAAAAAAACTTTCTTCTTCGTTTTTGTTTAGAAGTTGTGTAAAGTAAATTTGCCAATTTCTCATTATTTCCCCAGGTTCATTTATTAATATTCCTTCCTCATTTTTCATATATGGGTTATGTTTCTGATATCCCCTTTCCATTTTTCTTGTTTCCTGGTAAAAGGATCTTATTTCATTTTTTTGGAATTTTTTTTCTATCACTTTGAGTTTTCTTCGTTGTATTTAATTTTTTTTATTTCTGCATGTTCTCTTCATAATTCTTCTCAATTCTCTACATTCTTGTGTGCCAATGTCACTATTATTTCTTAAGTTTTTTATTCTTATTTTTCTAATTTCTTCTACTATTTTTTGACATTCCTCATCATACCATTCTTGGTATGATGAGGAAGTTTTTTATTCTTATTTTTCTAATTTCTTTTACTATCTTTTGACATTCCTCATCATACCATTCTTTTGCTTTTTGTTTTCTATTTCTTTTAATTAATGTTTCTTTACTGGTGTTTAAAACTGCTTCTTTTATGCTTTTCCACTTTTCTTCCGGGTCTAGTGTTTCTGGTTCTTCGTTTAGTCTGCTGGTTATTCGTTGTTCGTACATATTCTGTGTCCTATTATCTTTTAGTATTGCTGTGTTGAATTGTTTTTTTTTAATTTCTTTGTCCCTTTGATTGTCTTTCTTTATATTAACATTCATTTTATAACCTGCTAAAAGTGATCTGAGGCACATTCCGCCCCTCTCATGCTTTTTATATTTATTATATTATGGGCGTGCTTCTTCTCTATTAATATTTGGTCTATTTGATTTATTGTCCTTTTATCCGGGGAAATCCACGTTACTTTATGTATTATTTGGTCTATTTGATTTATTGTCCTTTTATCCGGAGAAATCCACGTTACTTTATGTATATCTTTTCTGCGTTGGTGTGTTCCTTTTATTACCATTTGTCTTTCTGTTGCAAAACCTATAATTCTTTGACCGTTATCATTTGATACATCGTGTTTACTGTATTTTCCTGTTATATTTTCATATATCTCCTCATTTCCCACTTTAGCATTGCAGTCTCCCATTACTATTTTGATATCAAATGCTGGTAGTCTGTCATATTCTCTCTCTAGTTGCTCATAGTATGTATCTTTGTCTTCTTCGGTGGCATCTTCTATTGTTGCATGTACATTTATTATGCTTATGTTTCGTTGATTACCTTTAAACCTGATTGTGCACATTCTATCCGATATCGGCTTGAAATTCATCACTCTGGTTTTTTCATCACTCAATTCATCTTTTCTGTATGATAAAGCCTGTTCCTAGCAATCTGTTACTCCCTCCACTTTTAAAAAATACATATCATCTATTTCTACTATTTCTGTGTCTAATTGTTTTGTTTCTTGTAAAGCTAATATATCTATTTCATATTTGTTTGTTTCTCTAATTAATTCTTTAAGTTTTCCCGTTTCATAAGTGCCTCTTACGTTCCATGTTCCCAAATTAGTTTTCATTTTCTTGTTTTTAATCCCAATCGTTTCCTTGTCCATTGCCGTTATTGCTACCGATTCATTTACGTCATTTAGTTTTTTTTTTGTTTCTGTTTTGGTTTTCTCTTTTTACGAGTTGTTGCTGATGTTTATTCCATGTCCATACCTCCTCATTTATTTTAATTTTTTGAAATCCTACCTTGACGTTTTTTCCTTCCAATTGTGATGGGTAGCTCTTTCGGGGCGACAGACTCAGTAAAACACAGGTTTGAAGTAAAAATAAATCTATTAATTTAGTATATCTACAATAAATAAAAATAAAAAGGAATTCTACGTTGTATACTTATACAATGAATAAAACTAAAACGAATTCTACGTCCCCGTCTGGATCCCGTGATGAACGTAGTCCTCGGCGAACGTCTATAAAAGAAAAGAAATTAATTAGTACTACTAATAAGAAACGAAATGGGGGAAATCGATCGCGCGCAGATTTATGCTCGCTTTCGCTTCAATTCAGCGAAAGCTCCGAATATGCTCGCAAACAAAATATTTAGCTGTGCAGACCCATGGCAATGTTCAATACACAATGCCGACGGGTTCCGCTTGGCTAAGGACAGAGTATAATCCTCAATACGGAAATCTCTCTGTCCCGGTTGATTCTGTGCAGATCCACGGTAATGCTCAATACGCAATACCGATGGGTTCCGCTTGGTTAGGGACAGAGTATGATCCTCAATACGGAACTCTCTCTGTCCAGAATGGCTCGCAGGTTCACTACACCGGCGAGTCAGGGAGCCTAGAGCGCTAGCTACAAGACTGTCTAATTCCGCTATTCACACGCCTTAAATAGCCGTTTGAATCCCACTACGCCGTCACGTTGTAGAAGTGGATGCGCAAATATTGACACTCCCACGGTTCGAACTGTTAAACGATCAGAGCATCGTTACACCCCCTTCTCTTTGAAAAAAAAAGTAACATACCTTTTTTTTTGTGTATATGGTGTCTACAGCCTCGTGATGCCATCTATCCCTCTCGGTATCTTTATTACAATCTTCCTCCCATTGTTACAGCATATCCTGTATCTTTTGGTCCCCTTCTCGATCAGGTGTTTTGGGACGATCTCTATAAGATCGGCGTGTTTCCCGGGTTCCGGTTCTCCTGGAGTGGACGCGGATTGGGCTTCTTGTCCCGTTTTAGTATCAGGTACGCTCTTCTTCCTCGGTGGGGTTGGTGGTGTCCCAAAAAGTTCGTGGAACCTCTTCATGATCCTCTCCGCGTCTTTTCCTGGTGTCACGGGTAGTTCGGGTCTCTCTGGCGTTCCCAGAGGGGTCATCTCTTCCGGTATCTCTAATATGTCTTCCATGTTTGATGTTGATGAACTGAATTCTGCTTGCTAGCATTGCCACTTAAATACCGTTTGGTTGTGGTGGGGATTGGATTTCTGTAGTAACATTTCCCCCCTCCCATGGTTTTAAATCTTTTAAATGCTCCGTCATCTGCTTGCGGCTACTACTATCGGCCAATTTCAGTTTTACTATTACTGGTGATATCACTGACGTTACTATGTATGGTCCTGAGTACTTCGGCGCTAGTTTGCTGTTGAAAGCTGCACTAGCCGATGATAGATGGTGTTCCTTTTTCATGACTCGATCTCCTGGATGTGGCCGCCAGTCTCTTCGTCTTAGATCGTAGTATTTCTTTTGGTCCTCGAAAGCGTGTTCCATGTGCACTTTCGCCAGTTCTCTCAATGCTTCTAACTTGTTTAAGTTCTCTGCATACCCCTGTATATCTTGTCCATTTGTCGCCTCTGTTGTATCTAATTCTCTTCCGAAATTAAGAAGCGCTGGTGAAAATCCTGTTGAATCGTGTCTTGACGAATTTATGGCGTAGCAGAATTCTGGTATGAATTTGTCCCAGTCTTTATGGTTATCCTCCACGTAAGTAGCTATCATCGTTTTCAGTACTTTGTTCATTCGTTCTACTGGATTGCATTGAGGTGAGTACGGCGGTGTTAGAATGTGATTTATGTTATAGGATTTTAGGAACGCCTTAAAACTTCCGCTTGTGAACTGCGCGCCGTTGTCCGAGATGATTTTCTTCGGGATACCGAATTGCATGACTACCTTTGATCGTAGAGTGTCGATGATTGAGTTCGTAGATGCTGCTCTTATTGGCTGAGCGACGACCCATTTGGTAAACCGGTCTTGCATGACTATTAAGAAAATGTTTCCTTTTGCAGATCTTGGGAATGGTTCCATTAAATCAACTGAGACAGTATGCCAAGGCTTTTCTACAGTGGACGGTTGCATTTTCCCGGCTGGTTGCATTTGAGACGGTTTATATTGGAGGCACTTCGTACAGGCTCTAACGTAGTCTGCAATTTGTTTAAATATCTTAGGCCAATAGTACTTTTGCGCTATTCGGCAAATTGTTTTTGCAATTCCTAAGTGGCCTGCTGTGGTCGAGTCATGATTTTCCTCCAAAATATCTTTCCTTTTATATCTTGGTACGCATAATTTCCATGGGTTAATAAACTCTGGGTCGGCTAAATTACGGCTGCTCCAAACGTGTTTATATAATTTCCCGTTTGATATTTGTAAATCCGGGAAATCGTCTGGGTTCTGGAGTACATTCCTATATAAATTATCGTACCAACTGCATGATTCCAGTTCTGATGCTAATAACTCCGACTCTGGTTCTTCGCTCTGGTTTTCTTGTGGTTGTCGTGACAAAGCATCTGTTACCTTGTTGAGGACTTCCTTTCTATATATTACCTCGAAATCGTACTGTTGCAGTTCTAAACTCCACCTGGCTAACCGACCTGACGGGTTTTTAAGGTTCTTCAGCCATTTGAGGGACTGATGGTCTGATATGACCTTAAAATTGTATCCTTCTATATACGGCCTCATTTGCTTTATCCCGTACACGATGGATAGACATTCTTTTTCCGTTGTGGAATATTTTGTCTCGGCTGGTGTGAGGGTTCGACTAGCATATGCTATTACTTTATCCTGGCCGTCGTATTTCTGTGTTAGTGCAACTCCAAGTCCACAGTTCGACGCATCTGTTTGCAGGTAAAATGTTTTCGAAAAATCGGGGCATGCTAATACTGGGGCCGATGTAAGTTTTGATTTTAGCTCTTCAAACGCGTTTTCCTGCTTATCGGTCCATTTCCATCTTATCTTCTTCTTCAGAAGCATGTTTAGCGGTCCTGCTATTGTCGAATAGTTCTCTATGAATCGGCGGTACCATGATGTTATTCCTAGGAACCGGCGGAGTTGACGCACATTTCTCGGTGCTGTAAGTCCGGTTATAGCGTTGGTTTTCTCCGGGTCAGTTTTTATTCCTTCTGCTCCAACCACATGTCCTAAGTATCTGAGTTCTGACTGGCAAAACGTGCATTTCTCGAAGTTCAGCTGTAATCTGGCTTCTTTCAGTCTTCGGAAAACTTCATGTAGGTGATTTAAATGCTCTTGGAGCGTTTTAGATATTACTACGATATCATCCAAGTAGGCAAACGCGAATTCCATATCGGGAGGTATTACCTTATCCAGTAGGCGTTGGAAAGTGGCTCCTGCGGAATGCAGTCCGAATGGGGTGGTTTTGAACTGAAAATGGCCTTTTCCGGGTACGCTGAATGCTGTCACTGGGCGGCTTGTTTCTTCTAGGGGTATTTGAAAATATCCCTGTTTCAAATCGAGGGTCGATATAAAATTTTCTTCCTTAAGTCTATCCAGAATTTCCGATATTCTGGGTAACGGATATGCGTCCTTATCTGATAGTTCGTTGACTTTTCTAAAGTCAATGCAAAATCTGTACGAGTTATCCTTTTTCCTAACTAGTACAATCGGTGAACTCCAACCACTTGTGGAGGGTTCGATGGTTCCTTCTTTTAACATCTTGTCCCCTTCTTGGTTGATGATCTGTAGCATTGCGGGATTGTGCCGCCTATAAGGCTGCTTGACTGGATCGCACTTTTTCTTCAATTTTATTTCGTGTCTTATTAAGTTGGTGGGTCCTGTTATGTTCTCAAACTCCCTTAGTTCTTTTCTTAGGAACCTTTCTAACTCCGTATTTTGAGTGGAGTCTTTTAAAGTGTTACAAGTCTCTTCTTGATGTTGTATGTATTGTTTGGTCGTATGTTTATCGAATTTAAGTTCGATAGAATGGTTCCTGAGGAATTCCACTCCTATTAATGCATCTTCCGTCAACCCTGGCATTACTATGAATGTTTGTCGGGTTTGTAACTTATCGATCTCGCATTCAATTGTCAACTTCTGGTTAAGCTCAATTGACGCTCCATTTGCTAGTCTTGTTCTCCCGCTGTAGCTATCTAGAGAGTCCTTGTATATCTGAGCTATTCTATCCCCGACGTAATTTTTAGTAGTTCCTGTGTCGATGAGCGCTCTGTATGTTCTTTGCCCTATTTTTAGTGATGCGAACAGTCGAATGTCATTGCTTGCTGGCTGTGTAACGGCGAAAACGAATGGAGTCGAATCTTGTTTTACAGACTGGGACGACTCCTTGTTTCTCCAGTCTGTAATTCGTTTCCCTGACGCCTGAAACAGCAGTCGCTGCTGTAAACTCCTTCTCTGCCGCAACGCGAACAAAACTTTTTCCATGGGTTTTTGCAGTTTTTACGGCTGTGACCTGGCATCTTGCATCTAAAGCATGCCGTTTTCGCATCGTACTCTGCTTGGTCCGTGCGTCTCCAGTTTCCACGGCAAATCTGATTTGCTCGGGTCTTTTCGTCTTCTAGAGCTTCGTATTCTTGGGCTAAATCCTGCAATTCGGCTAAGTTTCCGAAATCCCGGCGGCGAGCATAAAGCTTATATTCTGGTAACAAATTTTTGTATATCCTTTCGAGTTCTTGGTTTTTAGAAAAAGATCCTTCTCGTCTGATTAATGTTTGAATCTCCGTGATATATCTATCTACTGGTTCGTTCTGTCTCTGTTTTCTGTTTCGGATTTCCTCTTCTAGTTGTAGCAAATATCCCCTGGGATAGAAAGCTTTTTTAAAATCTTCGCTGAAATCTGTCCATGACTTCCAATTTTTGTTATTGTTTCTGTACCATAACAAAGCATGGTCTCCTAATAATTCTGGTAATGCTCTTAGTAGATCTTGTTTATTGATCTCGTAGGCCAAGCTTAATTCGTCTATCCTCTCTAAGAATTCTATTGCATCCGAATGTTTCTTGTCGAAGTGTGTGTTCCACTTTCGTACTTGATTTAGCAATTCTGGTTGCCCCATTTGTTTCGTTATTGTTAATTCCTGTAATTGTCTTCGGATGCCCGAAATTTCCTGGGCCAGTGTGTCGGATTCTGTTCCCTTGGAAGTTTTTTCTTTTGGGATTGTTCCTGTAGCTTCCTCGCGATTTTTAAAATAGGTTCTGAGTCGTGCTCTCAATTCGTCGACGGTTCCCTTGGGATCTAAGCCGCATTTTTCGGCCTCGCTCTGCAATTCCTCTTTGCAAAGTCGATTTATCCACGACGTACCTGTTACTGAGTCTGTGTCTTTATCTGTCGGCATGTTATTAATTTTTGCTCGGGCGCCAGTTTGTGATGGGTAGCTCTTTCGGGGCGACAGACTCAGTAAAACACAGGTTTGAAGTAAAAATAAATCTATTAATTTAGTATATCTACAATAAATAAAAATAAAAAGGAATTCTACGTTGTATACTTATACAATGAATAAAACTAAAACGAATTCTACGTCCCCGTCTGGATCCCGTGATGAACGTAGTCCTCGGCGAACGTCTATAAAAGAAAAGAAATTAATTAGTACTACTAATAAGAAACAAAATGGGGGAAATCGATCGCGCGCAGATTTATACTCGCTTTCGCTTCAATTCAGCGAAAGCTCCGAATATGCTCGCAAACAAAATATTTAGCTGTGCAGACCCATGGCAATGTTCAATACACAATGCCGACGGGTTCCGCTTGGCTAAGGACAGAGTATAATCCTCAATACGGAAATCTCTCTGTCCCGGTTGATTCTGTGCAGATCCACGGTAATGCTCAATACGCAATACCGATGGGTTCCGCTTGGTTAGGTACAGAGTATGATCCTCAATACGGAACTCTCTCTGTCCAGAATGGCTCGCAGGTTCACTACACCGGCGAGTCAGGGAGCCTAGAGCGCTAGCTACAAGACTGTCTAATTCCGCTATTCACACGCCTTAAATAGCCGTTTGAATCCCACTACGCCGTCACGTTGTAGAAGTGGATGCGCAAATATTGACACTCCCACGGTTCGAACTGTTAAACGATCAGAGCATCGTTACACAATTTAGCTTCTTTTGCCTTCGTTCTGATTTTACCCTGTATCATCCGTTCATTTTTGTCCATGTCATCATTAATGTATATTACTTTCCCTTAATGTCTTTCAATTTGCCTTTATTTTTCATAATTTCTTCTTTGTCCGTTGCATTTTCGAGCTAAATCAAGCAGGATTTACTTCCAATTTTTCTTGCGCTTTTTATTTTTGTCTCATCTTTTAGTGCAAATCTTGAACGTTATCTTTGTTATATTTTGGTCGTAGGTATCCATTTCTACTCCTTGCAGTATTATATTATTTCGTCTTTTGTCCTTTTCCATTCTGTCTATTTTATTTTCCAATTCTTCCACTTTTTGTTGGGTTTCTCTGTTTTCCTGTTTCAGCTTCCTCAAGCCGACGGGTCTGGAACCGCACTTAGCGTGCATGTCTGACCCTCCGACCTTACTCCTAATTCCCTCTTGCACTTTTCGCGTGCATTCCATTGGTTTGGCGGCCACCTATCCTCCCCCCTCCGCAAAAGCCTCGCGGCAGACTGGTCGGTGAAGTAACCGTCCGGCGTAACTCATTCGCGGGTCGGGCGACCGGGCTGCCCTCCCTCCATGATGGAACTAGCGAGACAGAACCAGTTGGTAATTACGAGTAACGTCAAACATTCTTATTTTCATCAATTCATTCATTCAATACACACATTCATTCAAAACTCAAGATTTAAAACACGGAGACAGTCGGCATAGGTTGCCGGGTAGAACAAGGAAAACATAAATCAGAACAGAAACAAAACAAGAAACACAAGAGGCACTCAGTCTGAGTCGGATGCAAAAGTCCTTCCCTTACTGAATGTCTCTTAAGACATACACCACAGTTAAATATAATTAGAGTAAAAACGGTAAAATGTTGTATAAATACAATTGGTAAATAAATAAATAGATAAAACAAAATAAATAAAAAATAAAATAAAATAAGGGCAGTCAACGCAGTTTGGATGTAAAGGGTCTTCCCCCGCTGACTGCCTTACATGACACAAACACGTTAAAAAATAAATAGTGACGATCGGTCATCCCGCTTGCAGACGCCTCTCTTTTTTCCTCTTTGTGTTTGATTGTCTTGGTAACACAAGCAATGACCAGGTCGAAGTCTCTCTTGCTATCGACAGCTTTATCGATTAACTTGTGAGGCTCGCCTAGAGGGGATCCAAGGGTACGCCCTGCATGATATGCAGGGCACTCGAACACAACATGCTGCGCGTCATCCACCACTCCACATTCGGGACATAGATCGTCCGCGGTCTTTTATCTGCTTGATGGCCTTCTCGGCCATCTCATACATCCCGTGTCTCTTTATTTTTGTGACGTATGTGTACCACTGGTTTTTTTGACTAGCCATAGAGCTTCTCTTAGCATTCTCGATGTACTCTATGCTCCACTCTTTGCATTCCTCTATGAGTTCAAAGACTTCTTCCCTATATGTTCTTATTACACTTTCTATCCCCCCTCTTTTACTTCTTTTTTCGTTATTATTAGACATTCCTTCTTTTTTTAAAGACCTTTTCTTCCCATTTCTTTTTATAGATTTGGCTAAAGGCGTTTGAGTCTCCTCCTTTGTTTAGGACCCCAATTACTTTTTCTGTCTCCTTGCTCTGCCTTTCCTGTTCTATCTTTAATTGACATTGCTCGCATTTTTCCTTTTCTTCCTCCTCTTGTGACACTTGGATTTGGCTGGTTTTATTTTGAATCGTGTTTATTTCCCCCAATAGCTTCTTCATTCTAATCATTTCTTCTTCTATGGATCCATCCATGTTCAGGATATCGAGCATCTCCCTTATCTTCCTCTGGACCCTCTCTTTGTCCGTTTCTTCGGAGTATTTCTTAATTTCCTCTAATTTCTTTTTCTTAAATTTCTCGTTAATTCGTTTTTGATGGTATATACTCTCGTTGCTCTTCTCGTAGTTCCCTTATTTCCATTGTGATAATATTTAGGCTCTCCGATATTTTTTCTAGTTGCCTATCAGTCCCAGGCGACCTATGCATTTTTTTACTTCTGCTATCGTCTGCCTCATCTTCCCATTCACCTTCGATTTTTCTTGACTTATCCTCCACACTATACTCGTTTTCAGCCATTTTGTACGTAGCGTAACTGAGCACACCCGTTTCAACCACTCGAAAGTATGCCCAATTATCCACACACCAAAATTGCTTTTGTTTTCGGCAGTTACTTCTTTTTTTTTATAAATCCGGCAACACCGCTCAAAATTTGGCCAGCGTTCGCCCGTGTTTATAAGCTTATCTGTTAGCTGATAACCTCACTTTTATTTGTCCGTTTAGTATTTTATACTATTAATGTACCATTTTTAATTATATTATTCTTGCATTAGGTAGGACACAGTTTATACCTTATCTTTTTCACTCACTCAGTATTCAATGTTCGCTGCACCACGGGATAATGGGGTAAAACGCAGGCGAAAATTAAAACACTTTGTTTTCTGTCTAATGCCACGTTACCGTATGTTATTTAGATTAAGAATATGTAATTAATGTAAGTAAAGTGCGTCATCAAACAATGAAAAGTTTAAAAGTGTATAAAAATTTGTGCAAACAAACGGGACAATGAAAGGTTGTTTGTGTTTCCCTAATATTCGGTTTAAAGTACGTTTATTGACGTTTCAATTTCCACTTCGGAAATCGTTCTCAAAATACAAACATTAGTAAATTAAACAAATTTTGTTTTTTTGTTACTTAGTGAAAAATTCTTCTAATAATTTAATTTTAGCTGACTCATTATTGATAATAATTGTCAATATAGATGAGTCAGATAAAATTAAATTATTAGTAGAATTTTTCACTAAGTAACAAAAAAACAAAATTTGTTTAATTTACTAATGTTTTAGAACGAGAACGATTTCCGAAGTGGAAATTGAAACGTCAATAAACGTACTTTAACCTTTCGTTATTTAACTTAGATTTAGAAAGTAAGGATTTGTATAATGAACTTCGGTTTTTCCAGGTAATTTAAATTGTGTAAAAATGAAAGCTATCTATTCAATTAAAAAAAAAAACAATGAACGGTCGTTAGGGTTTTGTTGACAAAGGAATTTGATAGTGGATTCTAATAAAAGACAGTATGGTGAGTCAAGGAAAGTTTGACGAGAGAAAGAGAGGAGATGGTAAGATATTTTTGTTTTGAGTGATTTGATTGGTTCGAGAGAGGTATTGGAGAAGTAAGAGGAAAGGGAAGTTAGTTTGGTTTTTTTGGGCAAAGGAAAAACGGGAAGTCTAAGATAAAACTGCAAGAGAAAATTGTTTCCAGTGATAAGAAAAAAAGGTGTGGACGTTGCGAGATAAATTGGTGAATCGTGAAAGAAAGTTTGTGAAGTTGTTTGTGGCAGCAGAAAGCCGTGACAGTGTAAGAAGAGATCTTCAAATCCACAATTTGCAAGTCTTTTAATATAAGAATTATTTGAGGCGAGGCCGCATGTTTTGGTACGAAAGTAAACGAGATCAGGAGGTGTGGAGAAACAGCATAATAAGAATCAACATAAAGTTTAGTTTGTTTTATTGAAAACAAAAGATAGGCCCAGAGATTCGGAGCGAAGTTTTGTTTTTGGATATAGAATTGAATAGAGACAATTTTACCGGAGAGAACATTAGGATCATATGATCTGTTGTTATTTATACCGATAATTATATGATATGATCTTGTTTTTTTTTGTAAATCAATTTTTAATACAGCTGGTATATTTGAATTTCCATGATATAATATATTGATAAAAGGTACATATGGTATTGTTTGTGTATATTTTTATTCCTTTTTGTCCTCATACTTGCAAATACAACATAATTGATACTGGGCCACGGAAGTAAGTTTTGAGATAAACAAAGTTACGGGTACATCAATTTAGATATTGTATTTTAAAATTAAATTTTCCTTACCATAACAATATATATATATATATATATATATATATATATATATATATATATATATATATATATATATAAGACAAGATTAACCAAGAAGGCCAGAAACCTTATAGCTACAGAGGAACAATCCCAAGAACAGCAGCGGCACTGAAGAGAGAACTGAGAGGCGACAGTCCGAAGACGGTAATAGCTAGATTGGCGAAGAAAAGACCAGGACATAAATATGCAGCGGTCTATGCATCTGAAGTTGAAGAATTAGCAGAACAGCTAAAAGTTGCATACATAGCGGAAGGAATGCCATTGGAACTAGCGAAAAAATATACAACGGAAACTGTAGTTGTAACAATGAAACGCAACGTCAACACAGAAAAAGCTAAATTAATATTGAAAGCACGTAACTTCACAACCACGCACAAAGTAATGTCCAAATTTTTATCGATCGACACGGTAGAAGATAGCACACAGGGAAGAGTGTTAAATTATAGGACAAATTCCGAAGCTAAGAGAGGACAGTACCAGTATAGGAGAGGATATCACAACAAATATAACCAGGGGAGAAGACCTACCTTTGAACAACAGAACGAAGCAAAGGGAAACCAACGGAACTATACACACAGAGAGTATAGACAATACAGCAACCAGGCATATAGAGGCAACCAGAGAGGAGGACATAATAGGAATGTATGGCTACGAGAAATAGAAGATAGCCAAGGGAAACCGGAAAATCTGCAGTTGGGGTTTTGAATGATCAAGATAACAGAAATACACAGTTAGAAGTGGAATATTACATTTACAACTTCGACTTAAACTTAACAAATTTCGTACAAATGAAAACAGGTATCCTAGGACAGACAAATAGATTTATCATAGACACAGGAGCCGATATTTCTATACTCAAATGTTCACAAGATTTTATGCAGGAACATGTGAAATCAAACACAAAGGCGAAAATAAAAGGAGTAATAAAGGAGAAGTGCAAACAATGGGAGAAATCGAAACAACACTAAAAGTGAAAGAACGTCGGTTTGAATATATATTTCAATTAGTGGAATCTAACTTTCCTATTCCAACGGACGGAATCATTGGGAGAGACTTCAATTCAAAGTTTGAATGCATATTGGACTACGCTAATCTGAAAATGCATATTAAAGACGACGGAGACTGTTAGGTTATTACAAACATTTTAGATGACATAGATAATGACACCATAATAATACCGCTAGGATGTGAAAGCCATTCTCAAGCCTGGTGGATCTACTTCTCGTCGTTACTCGATTAGTACTGTCGAGTACAACTAATGCTGTATACTAAATTCGTTTTTTCAAATTTGTCTATAGGATATTTAGTTTTAGAATATAAAGATGAAATAGTTTTGATGTTCTTTGTTGCTATTTTTATATTGTCAATAACCTTTAGTGTTTGTATTAATTTATATAAAAATATTAGAATCAAAAACAAAGTTGATAAGTGTTTTGAAATGTAATAAGTCAATATTAGTGTGTTGTGAAATGTTATTGACAATATAAAAATAGCAACAAAGAACATCAAAACTATTTCATCTTTATATTCTAAAACTAAATATCCTATAGACAAATTTGAAAAAACGAATTTAGTATACAGCATTAGTTGTACTCAGTGTGAGGCTGAATATGTTGGTGAGACCGGAAGAGATCTTTCAAATCGCATTATTTCTCACAAAAGTGATTGCAGAATTAAAAAACCATCTTGTGCTTTGGCAGAACATGTAATTGATAAAGACCATATTATGGATTTTGATAACATTAAAATTTTATGTAGTGAAAGTAATAAATTTAAAAGGACTTTTTTGGAAATGGTTTGTATTAGCAAAAATGATAATAGTTTAAACAAAAGATCAGAAATTCAAAATTTAAGCAAAATTTATAATTATATTCTTTCTTTATGATTTATATATAAAACTTGTAAAATGTCATATTTAATTCTCCATATATCTGTCACATTCTTTCAGACATCTGTCAACGGTGAATAAATCTTCTTCTTTTTGTTACTAAACAAAAAAGAATGTTTAAACGAAATTTTACTTTTGGCAATATAATTGTCAAAAATAAAAATTTTATGTTGGCATTTATGACATTGAGGCTATTTGTAATTGGTTGCTATTTGAACTTATTTATAAATTCAATTATTTTTATATTAAAAAAAAATGTTTTCAAAATTATAAAAATTTTCGGAGAAACATTTATTAGATTAAAACATTTTTGTATTAAATATTTTGAAGATGTAAGCAGTAATTTTTACTTACCAAACTAATTTATATTTGGTAAGTTAACAAAAATTGTTTTTTCTTTTTAGTTCAACCTTGTAAGTATTTTGTCTTTTTTAGCTCTTGATAATAATTGTAAACACAAGAAGCTCGAGAATAAAAAAATAGTTAACCAATAGCCCTTTTATTGACTCCAACCCATCCAAAACAGTTATATATATATATATATATATATATATATATATATATATATATATATATATATATGTATATATATATATATATATATATATATATATATATATATATATATTAGGGTGGAGCGAAAAATTTTTTTCCTTAATTAGTCATGCCTGGTCTACAGAAAGTTGTGCATGTGCAAATCAAATATTTTCAGAAAATTACAAAAATATATGTCGAGTCCCTCCACCGCCTCCATCACTTTCATTATATTTTCACTTTGAGACTGATGTGGCGGTGGAAGAACAGGTTACAGTTACAGAAGAACAGTTTTCTATTAAAAGTTATTGCTTTATTTCTTATAATAAATATTTTCAGTGGTCAGCGGTTCCTTTTTTTCTAAATAAAAATTTTTTTTTCTTGAAATATTATCATCATCATTTTGGCTTTACAACCCTGTATGGGTCCTAGCCTCCCCAAGAATTTTTCTCCAGTCGTCCCTATTCATCGCCTTCCTCCGCCAAGCACGTATTTCCATATTTCTCATGTCTTCATCGATGTTATCTAGGAATCTTGTTCTGGGTCTTCCTCTTCTTCTTTGACCAATAGGTCTATCAAGGAGCGTTTTTCTAGCTGGGTCGGTTTGCTCCATCCGCATTACATGGCCTACCCACCTCAGACGTCCTATCTTTATGTGTTTTACGATATCTGGTTCCTGGTATATCCTATAGAGTTCGAAGTTGTATCGTCTTCTCCAGACACCATTTTCATTTACCGCTCCATAGATGCGCCTTAGTATTTTTCTTTCGAAACATCC
Organism: Diabrotica undecimpunctata; assembly: GCF_040954645.1. Classification (NCBI taxonomy): domain Eukaryota; kingdom Metazoa; phylum Arthropoda; class Insecta; order Coleoptera; family Chrysomelidae; genus Diabrotica; species Diabrotica undecimpunctata. Next base: position 67,716,905 of record NC_092807.1, on the reverse strand, counting down.
TAACATGTTTTCATTGCTTTTTGTTAAAGTCCAGGTTTCTGAACCATATGTTAGGACTGGGCGTATTATTGTTTTGTAGAGTTTTACTTTTGTATTTCTTGATATAACTGTATGAAATATTATAAGTGATATTATAATAATAATAATAAATAATAAATAACTGATATTACGGGCCAGTATGGTAGTAGGCGTTTAATACGAGGCCGGGCCTGTATCACTGAAACTTGTTGTGACTTGCACGACAAACACGAACTACTAGACGCTACACCGAACACCGTTAGTCATTGCCTAGATACAGCGAAGAGTGTTACACGTTAATCAATTTTTTACTTACTACTTTTTACTAACTTAACTTTAACTTAAAATGTCTAAAAATACAAGAAGTGCAATAGAGTGCCCCCTTTTTGGTGTACCAAGAGAGTTACAATGTTGTATTTTACCCACGTTTTGTGATGTAATAAAATACTTTTTATGGGTTCGATATAATTTGGAAAATAATGGTACTACTCGAAATCTTCTTGTGTCAGAGGCTTCAGAAATTGTTGCTCAGAAAGTTGAAGATATTTGGAAATCTGCTTCAATTCCAATTGTAAGCCATCAAAGAATTGTAGCATTAACTAAAGAATACCAGAAAAAGAGAAAAGACCTTCTGAAGCCCTATTTAAAAAGAAAAGGCATCGCTTCTTACAAATCAAAATTGGATGTGATTAAGAAAGACAGTTTGCGATTGTTTGACATTGCTGCATGTAAATGTGACAATTTTAATTCGTGTTTGTGTTTAAAGCAGAACAAGGTAGGGAAATAAGTTTATTATTTAATATACATAATTAGTATTTAAACCAGTCGTTACAGGAATGTATAAACTTCAATATTGTTTTAGGTTCCAATAAAGGAACGCCCATTTCTCCAAGACCAGAGGTCCTGTCGGCAAATGATGGTTGGCTTTGTAGATTTTGAAACTGTTCGGCAACAACAAAAACGAGAAATGAGAAGTAAGTGTGACAAAGAAAACAACATAATCGATGACGCAAAAGCTAGCACATCCTCTTATAACAGACAAGTAGAAGGTTTGGAAGTAGAAGTTGAACCGGGATTTAACAATATCGACGGAAATGAGGTAACCCAACAAGAAAAGAAAAAGGAGCAATCTGCCGTTATTTCTGATGAACAAATTATATTACAACCCACCAAACGTAACACAAGGAATCTCTCTGAGTTAGCTAAAACGCTTAATAGATACACGGTGTCAGATAGAGCAGGTGCTGCAATAGCTTCGGCAGTGTTACAAGATTACGGAATTGTCAACAACGAAAACACTCAAAATATTATTGACCGTCACAAAGTGAGACGCGCAAGACAAAAAAATAGGACAGATCTTCAAAGATTCTCAAAATCAATAGTTTTGCTTGGTTTGTACTTAGATGGTCGTAAAGATAAAACATTGACTTTTGACGATAATAGGAAAAAAACAATAGTAGAAGAACACATTAGTTTAATCAAAATATCTGGGCCATGTATCTCCTATCTCTGGAACGGCAGCAAATATCTTTTATTTCGTATTTAACATTTTTTTTAAATCTCTTTGATTCCATTAGACAGTTTAGAGGTAATTGGATGTGACGGAACAAATACCAATGTAGGAAGTAAGGGCGGAATTATTTCGTTGTTGGAAAAAACAATTGGGCGGCCCTTGCAATGGTTTATTTGCCAATTGCATGCGAACGAACTTCCTTTACGACATTTGCTACAGCATTTTGATGGTGAGACAACTGGCCCTCGAACATTTCGTGGACACATTGGAAAATTACATAATTGCGAAAAGCTTCCTATTGTGGAATATTCTAGGATAGAATCAGAACTACCTGATATAACATCTGATTTTGAGTTGAGTACGGATCAAATCTATTTACATCAAATATGTTCATCAATAATAAACGGCAGTTGCTCCGAAGCTCTTTCCAAACGTGACCCTGAAAAACTAGTTCATTCCCGTTGGTTAACTACTGCTAACCGAATCCTTCGCTTGTATGTTAGTACCGAAAATCCGACTCAGAATTTAGTTTCATGGGCAACATTTATGATTAAAGTTAACGCTCCAATGTGGTTTTTGATCAAAACAAAATCTTCATGCATTTATGGCGCACAACATATATTCAAGTATATTGAACTATGCCATTATTTGCCCGAAGATTTAAAAAATGTTTTCAAAGTTATTAATAGAAACGGATTCTTTGGACACCCTGAAAATATATTACTTTCTATGTTGTGGGATGAGCGCAAACATATAAGACATCTAGCTTATTGCAGAATTTTAAAGTATAGGACCGTAAGCGATGGTAAATTAAATATTCGTAGTTTCGCAGTTCCAGACTTCAGCTTTAAGGCTAAAAACTACTATGAACTAATAGATTGCCAAACCATCATATGGACTGAGCCACCCATAACTGCTCGATTGACAGATGCCCAGTTGAAAGAAATAGTAGAGGACCCAGAGAAATCTGAAATTTCTATATAAAAAGTATCCTTGTCACACACAGGCCGTGGGAAGAGCTGTCAAAATGGTAACTGAAGCATCTGTTACAGTTTGTGGATATGACAGACGAGATGGACTAATTAGAAACCAACTAGCTTTAAGTCCTATCATGCCGTCATTTGAAAAGAAGAAATATTTTATTTCAAACCTGTAAATATTGTACACATACGTTAGTTTAAAAAAAAAATTTCGTGGCGATGGAGGGGATACTGTCAAAACAAAATAAAAAAACTAAAAAAAATTCTATTTACTGCTAGTCATAGTCTGACTGCCGGAAAGTTGTAATTTCGAATATAGAATTTTTTTTAGTTTTTTTATTTTGTTTTGACAGTATCCCCTCCATCGCCACGAAATTTTTTTAATTTTTTTTTTTTTTTGGAAAATGATTCTTGAACCCTAGTAATTGGGAAACATACTTTATTTTGAAGTGATGTTAAATTCTTTTAAAGACATTTCCTTTGTATTCAACAATTTCCCTTTTATAGTGATTTTTGATACCCTCCACTACTATTCACAACAATTCTAGTCCTCAATAAATTAAAATACTAAACTAGACCAAAGTATTTATTATTTTTTTATTTTTTACTACAAGAAATTTAAACTAACGTATGTGTACAATATTTACAGGTTTGAAATAAAATATTTCTTCTTTTCAAATGACGGCATGATAGGACTTAAAGCTAGTTGGTTTCTAATTAGTCCATCTCGTCTGTCATATCCACAAACTGTAACAGATGCTTCAGTTACCATTTTGACAGCTCTTCCCACGGCCTGTGTGTGACAAGGATACTTTTTATATAGAAATTTCAGATTTCTCTGGGTCCTCTACTATTTCTTTCAACTGGGCATCTGTCAATCGAGCAGTTATGGGTGGCTCAGTCCATATGATGGTTTGGCAATCTATTAGTTCATAGTAGTTTTTAGCCTTAAAGCTGAAGTCTGGAACTGCGAAACTACGAATATTTAATTTACCATCGCTTACGGTCCTATACTTTAAAATTCTGCAATAAGCTAGATGTCTTATATGTTTGCGCTCATCCCACAACATAGAAAGTAATATATTTTCAGGGTGTCCAAAGAATCCGTTTCTATTAATAACTTTGAAAACATTTTTTAAATCTTCGGGCAAATAATGGCATAGTTCAATATACTTGAATATATGTTGTGCGCCATAAATGCATGAAGATTTTGTTTTGATCAAAAACCACATTGGAGCGTTAACTTTAATCATAAATGTTGCCCATGAAACTAAATTCTGAGTCGGATTTTCGGTACTAACATACAAGCGAAGGATTCGGTTAGCAGTAGTTAACCAACGGGAATGAACTAGTTTTTCAGGGTCACGTTTGGAAAGAGCTTCGGAGCAACTGCCGTTTATTATTGATGAACATATTTGATGTAAATAGATTTGATCCGTACTCAACTCAAAATCAGATGTTATATCAGGTAGTTCTGATTCTATCCTAGAATATTCCACAATAGGAAGCTTTTCGCAATTATGTAATTTTCCAATGTGTCCACGAAATGTTCGAGGGCCAGTTGTCTCACCATCAAAATGCTGTAGCAAATGTCGTAAAGGAAGTTCGTTCGCATGCAATTGGCAAATAAACCATTGCAAGGGCCGCCCAATTGTTTTTTCCAACAACGAAATAATTCCGCCCTTACTTCCTACATTGGTATTTGTTCCGTCACATCCAATTACCTCTAAACTGTCTAATGGAATCAAAGAGATTTAAAAAAAATGTTAAATACGAAATAAAAGATATTTGCTGCCGTTCCAGAGATAGGAGATACATGGCCCAGATATTTTGATTAAACTAATGTGTTCTTCTACTATTGTTTTTTTCCTATTATCGTCAAAAGTCAATGTTTTATCTTTACGACCATCTAAGTACAAACCAAGCAAAACTATTGATTTTGAGAATCTTTGAAGATCTGTCCTATTTTTTTGTCTTGCGCGTCTCACTTTGTGACGGTCAATAATATTTTGAGTGTTTTCGTTGTTGACAATTCCGTAATCTTGTAACACTGCCGAAGCTATTGCAGCACCTGCTCTATCTGACACCGTGTATCTATTAAGCGTTTTAGCTAACTCAGAGAGATTCCTTGTGTTACGTTTGGTGGGTTGTAATATAATTTGTTCATCAGAAATAACGGCAGATTGCTCCTTTTTCTTTTCTTGTTGGGTTACCTCATTTCCGTCGATATTGTTAAATCCCGGTTCAACTTCTACTTCCAAACCTTCTACTTGTCTGTTATAAGAGGATGTGCTAGCTTTTGCGTCATCGATTATGTTGTTTTCTTTGTCACACTTACTTCTCATTTCTCGTTTTTGTTGTTGCCGAACAGTTTCAAAATCTACAAAGCCAACCATCATTTGCCGACAGGACCTCTGGTCTTGGAGAAATGGGCGTTCCTTTATTGGAACCTAAAACAATATTGAAGTTTATACATTCCTGTAACGACTGGTTTAAATACTAATTATGTATATTAAATAATAAACTTATTTCCCTACCTTGTTCTGCTTTAAACACAAACACGAATTAAAATTGTCACATTTACATGCAGCAATGTCAAACAATCGCAAACTGTCTTTCTTAAACACATCCAATTTTGATTTGTAAGAAGCGATGCCTTTTCTTTTTAAATAGGGCTTCAGAAGGTCTTTTCTCTTTTTCTGGTATTCTTTAGTTAATGCTACAATTCTTTGATGGCTTACAATTGGAATTGAAGCAGATTTCCAAATATCTTCAACTTTCTGAGCAACAATTTCTGAAGCCTCTGACACAAGAAGATTTCGAGTAGTACCATTATTTTCCAAATTATATCGAACCCATAAAAAGTATTTTATTACATCACAAAACGTGGGTAAAATACAACATTGTAACTCTCTTGGTACACCAAAAAGGGGGCACTCTATTGCACTTCTTGTATTTTTAGACATTTTAAGTTAAAGTTAAGTTAGTAAAAAGTAGTAAGTAAAAAATTGATTAACGTGTAACACTCTTCGCTGTATCTAGGCAATGACTAACGGTGTTCGGTGTAGCGTCTAGTAGTTCGTGTTTGTCGTGCAAGTCACAACAAGTTTCAGTGATACAGGCCCGGCCTCGTATTAAACGCCTACTACCATACTGGCCCGTAATATCAGTTATTTATTATTTATTATTATTATTATAATATCACTTATAATATTTCATACAGTTATATCAAGAAATACAAAAGTAAAAAAAACAATAATACGCCCAGTCCTAACATATGGTTCAGAAACCTGGACTTTAACAAAAAGCAATGAAAACATGTTAGGATGTTTCGAAAGAAAAATACTAAGGCGCATCTATGGAGCGGTAAATGAAAATGGTGTCTGGAGAAGACGATACAACTTCGAACTCTATAGGATATACCAGGAACCAGATATCGTAAAACACATAAAGATAGGACGTCTGAGGTGGGTAGGCCATGTAATGCGGATGGAGCAAACCGACCCAGCTAGAAAAACGCTCCTTGATAGACCTATTGGTCAAAGAAGAAGAGGAAGACCCAGAACAAGATTCCTAGATAACATCGATGAAGACATGAGAAATATGGAAATACGTGCTTGGCGGAGGAAGGCGATGAATAGGGACGACTGGAGAAAAATTCTTGGGGAGGCTAGGACCCATACAGGGTTGTAAAGCCAAAATGATGATGATAATATTTCAAGAAAAAAAAATTTTTATTTAGAAAAAAAGGAACCGCTGACCACTGAAAATATTTATTATAAGAAATAAAGCAATAACTTTTAATAGAAAACTGTTCTTCTGTAACTGTAACCTGTTCTTCCACCGCCACATCAGTCTCAAAGTGAAAATATAATGAAAGTGATGGGGGCGGTGGAGGGACTCGACATATATTTTTGTAATTTTCTGAAAATATTTGATTTGCACATGCACAACTTTCTGTAGACCAGGCATGACTAATTAAGGAAAAAAATTTTTCGCTCCACCCTAATTATATATATATATATATATATAACTGTTTTGGATGGGTTGGAGTCAATAAAAGGGCTATTGGTTAACTATTTTTTTATTCTCGAGCTTTCAATTGTGTTTACAATTATTATCAAGAGCTAAAAAAGACAAAATACTTACAAGGTTGAACTAAAAAGAAAAAACAATTTTTGTTAACTTACCAAATAAAAATTAGTTTGGTAAGTAAAAATTACTGCTTACATCTTCAAAATATTTAATACAAAAATGTTTTAATCTAATAAATGTTTCTCCGAAAATTTTTATAATTTTGAAAACATTTTTTTTTAATATAAAAATAATTGAATTTATAAATAAGTTCAAATAGCAACCAATTACAAATAGCCTCAATGTCATAAATGCCAACATAAAATTTTTATTTTTGACAATTATATTGCCAAAAGTAAAATTTCGTTTAAACATTCTTTTTTGTTTAGTAACAAAAAGAAGAAGATTTATTCACCGTTGACAGATGTCTGAAAGAATGTGACAGATATATGGAGAATTAAATATGACATTTTACAAGTTTTATATATAAATCATAAAGAAAGAATATAATTATAAATTTTGCTTAAATTTTGAATTTCTGATCTTTTGTTTAAACTATTATCATTTTTGCTAATACAAACCATTTCCAAAAAAGTCCTTTTAAATTTATTACTTTCACTACATAAAATTTTAATGTTATCAAAATCCATAATATGGTCTTTATCAATTACATGTTCTGCCAAAGCACAAGATGGTTTTTTAATTCTGCAATCACTTTTGTGAGAAATAATGCGATTTGAAAGATCTCTTCCGGTCTCACCAACATATTCAGCCTCACACTGAGTACAACTAATGCTGTATACTAAGTTCGTTTTTTCAAATTTGTCTATAGGATATTTAGTTTTAGAATATAAAGATGAAATAGTTTTGATGTTCTTTGTTGCTATTTTTATATTGTCAATAACATTTCACAACACACTAATATTGACTTATTACATTTCAAAACACTTATCAACTTTGTTTTTGATTCTAATATTTTTATATAAATTAATACAAACACTAAAGGTTATTGACAATATAAAAATAGCAACAAAGAACATCAAAACTATTTCATCTTTATATTTATAAAAGACAACTAGAAAATCTTTTGAATCCATCGAACACAGGTAATATAAGGATTATTTTACTTTTGATAACAAATAAGTTATAATTCTTTTTTATTGGCTCAATAAACTAAGATTAAAGTCAAAATAAACAATCATAATATATATATATATATATATATATATATATATATATATATATATATATATATATATATATATATAGTGAAATGATATAGAATATAGGAGAAAGAATATAGAAATTTACATTGGTTATGTTAGATATATATATATATATATATATATATATATATATATATATATATATATATGTGTGTGTTTCATAATAGATATAATAAAGATAATTTCAAAAAGTGCTTACAAACTAATTCTTTGAGAACCGCGATAAAAACCCTATATATATTATTAAAAACACTCATTGCTCATCATTCACAAATAATACATCATTACAATAGATATATATATATATATATATATATATATATATATATATATATATATATATATATATATATATATATATTAACTTTCGGTATTGTTTTATTCTTTTTCCTTGTTTTGTTTATATCGACAGTCACTAATATCCTGTATTTCTTATATATATATATATATATATATATATATATATATATATATATATATATATATATATATTTGTTTTTAGTACAATCCTGAGCCTTCGATAGTAAAACTTAAGCACAAACCTGAACCCAGTTTACGATCCTGAACCTGTATATTGGTTCAGGATTGGTTTCCTTATATAACTGACATATGATTTAAAATTTACAATCTAAATCATTTTTTTTTATTAGTGGTGCCATCAGCGGACAAAACTGCCTAACTTTCAATTCAATATGTCATTCGGAATCCAAGAGAAACCTGTTTGTATTGTGGTTCAGGATTGCATTTTTTAGTTCAGCCATTTGCCACTTTGGCGCTGGAAACAATTTCTTGAATATACATGATTTTTATATACATTATTACAATTAGTACCATCCTGATCCATACTATTGGCAACATTGCTTTGTCATTATTTTGTTTAGAGAATTGGGGAATTCTATTTTTAGCCAAGGCCAGAGAGATTTCTTTTCAATAGATGGTATAAGATATTATTATTTAGTTGCAACAGTCGTTTGTTTTGGTTCAGAAAGGTGTGTTTAAAAATGAATAATTATAAAGGACGTTGTAAACTGATGGTTGATATGTATTTAGGGAAAGGTTAATTATACCAAAGGTATTAAACTAAATTGTCATTTTGAGCACTTTGGCTTAAAAATCTAGATGAATTGTGCTTATTTATATAAGTTAATATTAACAGAGGTACAGGGTGTCCAAGTTAAATAGTTATTCTTGATTTTAATTCATATTTACAAAAAGACTGTGTCAAGAGTTTATTAAAAATTATTATAGGCGATTTTCTTATCGAAAGAAGCTGATTTGCAATTTGGGATGATCATATTATCCGGTTTTTAGGATTTGTTCTAAATAATGTTTAAAAAAAGTAAGTTTTTATTTTTTTAACCAAAAACGTAATTAATAGAGGGGAATTCTGTGATACATCATTTTAGACGGCTTATGAAATGTTTTAGTAGTCTGCGATATCTCAAAATATTGAGTTCCTGTTTAAATTCATTTTATATAGGGCATCCTATATGAAATATAGTAAGAGAAATCACGTCATCTTCTTTTTGCTAACTGTTATGCAAGATGTTTTAAAAGTACTTCGATAAACCTCTAGGGGAATTATCTTAGAAAGAAAAGTATATCTAACTAATGGACCTTGATGTCTTCCTGTTTATATTTTTAAATTGGTATTTTATCACTGTCAGTATCTCAGACGAATTTGACTAAATTAGCACTATTACATGTTATTTAGGTTAATAAGTTTAAAACCTTTGTTTCTATTAGTTAACAATAGCGCAAAGGGGAACTGTTTATGAGGAGAACTTTTCATCTATCAATCATACCCCTGAAATTTTTCAAAATAGTTTTGAAACATCCTGTGCAAAATGAACCAGAAAAGCAAAGAATGAGAAAGGATTTAAAGATTAAATGTATAATTTTTAGACAAAAACGTAGAAAAAATACACTTTGATTATTGCTCGAAAAATTCGGAGAGCAGCTTATATCCAATTTCTCAGATACATTTAAATAAAGATTCAAAAGTTTAAAGTTCAAAAGAGAAAAATGGAAAGGGGAAAGACAAAAAGGAGCAACGTTTAATGAAAGTAAATTGGCCAAGTTTAAATAATATTTTATATACTTACTTAATAATAATGGGTCTGAAATGCTTTTTTCTAATCTATTAAGCTCGAAGAATAAAATATATTTTTTAAAATAAATTTCCTGTATTTACAGAGAAATTCTAATCCTTTTGTATCAAAATGTTACACTTCTTCGACATTCAAAACATTAATCATGTGCTAAATTACCAATATTAAAATATCTCGAAAAGAGTTAATATTTGAAAGTTCAAAGAAATATAACTATCTTTTTCAAAAATGAATGGGTGTCAAAATAGGTTAGTTGTAAATTATTGAGTGACAAAAAATTTTAAGCTGATTTCTTCTATTTAATATGATGAAAGTGGGGATATCTCGAGAACATACAAATCTAATAACATAGGGACCCAGATCAAGCAATAAATATGGATTTTTTATCCGACGAATGTGATTCCTATGCGGAAAATAATAAAATAACTCGTCTAACACATCCAAAAGCGAATTTATAGAGGATTAAGACGATTCCATAAATATCCTAATTATATGCCATCAGAAGACGGCCGAGCTAAAAAAATGGGTAGCTATTTTTTTGTTTAATTGTTCTTAAATTTGGTTAAACTTTGACTCTTTCTTGCAGTTCTCAAATTTAAAAATGCCACAAAAAAGAGCCATCCACAAATCTGTAACAGCAAACAGTGTGAGAACGATTCGTTAATACTTGAAGAAGTGATTAATAGAGCGGAGCACGGGAATGTTTTCCATTTTGCTAGACATATTTCTAAATCGCACTTAGAAGAAATTGACGTAGTTAACATATTATGTCATAAGGTTAATTTAAAAGAGAGATGATTGGCTTTATGAAACTTAAGGAAAAAGATAAGAAAACATTTTTATTTAAGCATACCAAAATTTGTCCGTCTAATTATGATGAGAAAAATAATAGAAGACAAACGTCCCAAAGCGACGGACAAACTACTTTGCTTCTACACCATTTTCTTAAACGTAATGATTTATTAAAATCAAAAATTTTCTTCAGAATGCGTGCAGACGACATAAAAGGCCGTCAGAGTAAAGGCAAAATTGATTTGGTAAGAAAAAATATGCGAAGACTCGCAAAACTCTTAGACTACAAGACTACAGAATCCTGATATTAAGAAACTTATAGATATTCTTCGCCCAAAGCATGTTCAACTAATAATTTCTGGAGTTAATAAAATAAAAAAATATAACCCAGAAACAAATAATTATGAGTCACCAACGTTGGCCATAAATTTTGGGACACTTATGAGAAAATGTTGCGACTTATCATATATTATTCTTGTTCAGATAGAAAACCCAAGCGATGAGAGAAAAGAACTTAAAATATTAAAAAGTCTTTTAGAATCCCAATGGTGTAATGAAGTTTCTGCTCAACATGTACCAATTTCAATCAAAATAAATGGAACAAGGAAGAACTTTTGCTGCTTACTAACGACCTCAAGAAACTTAATATTTTTTTTGCAAACATCTGCAGAAGAATTATTTCACAAATTGAAATCAGGTGAATATGCCAAAAAATATCAGTTGGAGAGACCTGCAAGTATAACAGCAACAAAACTTCGAAAGCATTTGGCCACCATTATTCAATTTCTTCAATTTTCCAATAATGATATGGAGCAATTAAGCAAATTCATTACAAATGACACACATTACAAATGCATTGAAATTATTATCGTTTGTCAAAGTATATCAAACGGCTAAAATTTCTAAACTTTTTTTCTAAACTGAAAAATACAAAGTTAAAACATTAGACGAAACTAACATTAACTTAGCTCCTCTCTCTGATGCGGAAGAGGAAGAAATGGAAAATATCTTGGATACTCATGATAATCTAAACGTCGATTGCGAGATTCCATCTACTTCAGCTAACTGAGATAATAACAAAGAACCTCAAAAAAAGATTGGCATTTTAAAAAAGAAAATATTTATTGATAGAAGAAGATCATGGACAAAACAATAAAAAAGAATTATCGCAGAATACTTTTCCGACACTAAAAAAAGAAAGCCTTCCATTAAGATAAAAGTGCAACACCTTATTAAAGAATATCCCGAGGTAATTAAAGAAAGAAAATGGACATGCATCAAAGCTGTAGTTTATAATATATATACAGGAAAACTTAAACATTAAACACCCATTTTCTAATATTTTTTAGTTGGTTTTTAATTTTTTTTGACTGTTTTGAATGACTTTCTTGTTTTAGTTTTGATCTGATCTCTATCACATTATTCTTATGTTTGTAGGCAAGTTAAATTCCTATTACCTAAGCTATAATAAATAGTAGAGTCAAATTAATGTACCAATGTAGCTACTTTTAATAATAAATTAATGCAATACTTTCCTGATTTATTTTTTTTTAATATAAATCGCCGTTAACCAAAGCTCATATTTTTGACATTTATGAACTGGAACGTATGGTTTATTTATGGTAGTGATATGACGCCTTCGCTGTTAAAATAATCGGTAGACAGGACGTATTGTTTACATATTTTAGGATTTAGGATATGTACAATTAAGGGAGAGTAAAAATATACTGCTTCTGACTCTCAAGCAAACACATACGAAAATTTTCCTAAGAAATCCCATTTTACTTAAAACTGGCAACATCTCTTAGGCTCAGGTTTGTGCATATACACGTATGTTTAGGTTCAGAATTGACTGAAATAACAAGGGGATCAGGATTATGTCATTAATAAGTAAAATCCCCATTTATATATCTTTTAAAATATTAAAAATTTCTTTTGTATATATACATTTTTGAAATCCTTGCTAGAATTAATGAAGATAAGCGTGCCATAGGCAGCTCTAAATACTCTAGATATAGGAGGTTCAGGATTGTATGGTTTTTCAGATGGTTCAGGTATGGTATAAAGATGTATATATATATATATATATATATATATATATATATACTAAAGTTTTATTTTGAGGTGTTGCAGTCATTATTAGGGCAGGATAAGTAAAACTCTTTGTTCTTGCAAAATTTATTTGCTTCTTCAGGATATGCTAAAATATGGTTACAATTATTTTATCAGTAAACAATGAAATTAGAATTAAAAACATTGTAGAAAACTAGCACAAAAACTTACACCATGAGGTTAATCCATTAAATTTTGAAATTCTTTAATTTAATCTTTACACATTTTGCATAGCCCAGAGGACAAAAAACGATATTATATCGTTTTCGGCCATGTCCGCCAAAGCAGGTGGCACCTCTGTACGCTAACCACTGCAGTGGTGAAGTTTTAGGAGACTTGGACTTTCTGAGTTTAAAATTGTATCAGCCCCAGTGTCTGATGAGGCTGGGATAGGCCGAAAAGAAATATTATACATATTATATATATATATATATATATATATATATATATATATATATATATATATATATGTTCGGATAAGTTTCCGCGGTCAGATAAATGAAAATTACTGAGTTCTCGGGAAGAACCGTGTTGAGAATTTAAAACTCGACGTTTCGGCACCCATTTTGGAGCCATTATCAAGAGTGATACGGTTCGGTTCGAGTTCGGGATCTCAATCTGCCTACTCTTCTATTTCACCAGAAAAACTTTTCTATTTCACCCTCAGACATACTAGTCAGTTTTGACATTGTTTCTTTATTCACCAACATTTCCATCGATGAAACCATTTCCATCTTGGACTCTAAACATCAAATTCCCCAAGACACATTATCTCTTATAAAACACTGCATGTCTAATACATATTTCACGTTCCAAAATCATTTCTATCGTCAAATCAAAGGTGCCCCAATGGGATCGCCCCTCTCTCCCGTAATAGCAGATATCTACATGGAACATTTCGAAACAGTAGCCTTGTCCTCGTCAAGTCTCAAACCCACCTGCTGGTTACGGTACGTTGATGACACCTTTGTCATTTGGCCCCATGGTAAAGACACATTAGATCTCTTCCTCTCCCACCTGAATGGAATACATCCCAGCATTCAATTCACGATGGAAGTTGAGTCTGAAGCGTCTTTGCCATTCCTTGATGTTCTTATTCAGAAAAATCCACCTCACAGTTTTTCCTATTCCGTGTACCGGAAACCCACTCATACAAACCGCTATCTCAATGCCCAGTCACATCATCACCCCGTCCAACTTAATTCAGTCATCAACACTCTTATTTCCCGTTCCATAAGACTTAGCGACAACAATCACAGGTCATCCGAAATCAATTCAATAAGACAAACACTCCTACAAAACGGCTACCACAAAACCCAAATCAATAGAAGCATTCAAAAACTTCTAAACCCCATTCCATCCAAAAAAGAAACCTTGCCGCCGGATCAACCCAAAATCTTTCTACCTTTCATTAAAGGTGTTACTGACAAGATCAGTAGAACTCTTATCCCTCTTAATATCAAAACCATCTTCACCACTCACTCCAAATTGTCCAATCTCGTCAGATCCGTAAAAGACCAAATCCCCAATGAAGACCATGGTGTCTACGAGATACCTTGTTCCAGTTGCCCACGTACATACGTAGGACAGTCAAACCGACGAATCCATAACCGTATTTTCGAACATTCTCTATTAGTCAAACATTCCGATACCACTTCAGCCCTAGCCCAACATCATATTCAGACAGGCCACAAAATAGATTTCGAAAAAGCAAAAACCATCGCTCCCATCCGCTCATTAAAAGCGAGAATCATTCGTGAAGCTATCGAAATCGAAAAACGGCCTAACAGCTTGAACACGCGCGATGACGCGAAACGATTGCCGGCAACATGGCGACCCCTGCTTCAGCGACCTCCCGCCCACACCGCTCAGGCCACGTCAGTTCTAACCACGTCAGCGCATACCGTTCCCGCGCATACAGCGAGTATAAAAGCAGCCACATAGGGTAAGACCGGTTGTCACTCGACACTGAGGAGTAGGCAGATTGAGACCTCAGTGCCGAGAGACAGTTCTTGCAATATAGAACACGATACTGGTACGTCTCGAGTGAGGGGAGTAGGCAGATTGAGACCCCGAACTCGAACCGAACCGTATCACTCTTGATAATGGCTCCAAAATGGGTGCCGAAACGTCGAGTTTTAAATTCTCAAAGCGGTTCTTCCCGAGAACTCAGTAATTTTCACATATATATATATATATATATATATATATATATATATATATATATATATATATATATATATATATATATATATTGTTATGATGTGTTTTTTGTTTGAATGATGAGCAATGAGTATTTTTAATAATATAATATATAGGGTTTTTATCGCGGTTCTCAAAGAATTAGCTTGTAAGTACTTTTTTAAATTATCTTTATTATAACTATTATGAAACACACATATATATCTAACCTAGTCAATGTAAATTTAAAATAAACTATCTTTAAACTGATATTCTTATAAAACTAATTAAATTCTATAGACAATCTAAAATTTAAGCAAAACTATCTTCAAAATTGAAATTGTTATGACACTAACTAAATTATATTAACAAAATTTTGTACCTTTCTTTCACTGAATGCCTAAATGAACTATTTTCCACTAAGTATATAGATTCTAATCACCACTGAATGTCTTCGTACTTCAGTTATCCTTGTTTTTTGTGAAATTACTTTTTTCAATTATCAGCTTCTACCAATTTAAGATATATTTTTCTTCACCAGCATCTATACACCACCAACCAAACCAGCAAACAGCATTTATATTTATTCTTCTTTTCAATATACCAATATCCAATTATTATAAGTTGATTTATACTAATCTCCAACCATAATATAATTTAATTTCTTCCAATATACCTTTTTTTATCTTCAATAATTATTTGTGTATAATTATAAATGTGCATTAAATTATATGCATAATTTTTAATCTTCATTTAACTCACTATATTAAACTATTGGACTATTTGTACTTGATTCACTGACTCTAACTAACTTTCATAATAAACTGCTTGACTTCTGACTAAAAAACTTAAAAAACTGCCATCTTGAATCCAAATCACGGGTATTTATATGTTTTTGGATTTCTAGAACCATCTCGTAAGATATCATGTTCTATTCAGTTCTATTTAATACATGTCTGAATTTTCTGGAACAAACCATTTCGCAAACATGGCCATCTCCGGAGATCCAGAGAATTCCATTCTTTTCTATTAATAATTTTGTTTACATTTAGGCTTTTCAGATCAGAATATATAATTAAATTAGTAACTAACACTCTAATTTAATAAAATACACATTTCAAACAATATATTATATAACCCCACTTTTATTCGTAATTATGATTCTTAATTTGACACTTGGAGTATGTATAGTTGGTTGCCTAGGCACATGGCTCACTTAAATCTATTTACAACATTAAAATTACTAAATACAACTTTTTACAATTATTATATGCTAATTTATTAAAAATGCCCTCACATAAATATATTTTTATTAAATTCTCTAGTATATAACTTATTTAAAACAACCAAATATCTAATATTATGTAGTATATAACTTATAAATTATTTTCTATAAACCCCAATCGTCACAATACCCCAAAAATAATATTTGAAATAAATAATTTACTTATTATTTTTTTAAATATTAATTTTCTCATACCTTATTAAATTTAATAAATCAAAATTTTTTTTTTATTATTTAAAATGTGTTAAATACATCCCTGTTCGCTGTCTATGTCAAAGCATAGAACAACGGAGCAAGCACAGTTCGGCTATTCTATGGTCAAACTGTCATGTCAATTGGAGCAATGAAAATGGAGGCTATGTCAAAAATTAAAAACAACTAATGTAAGGTTCTATAATTATTTTGTATTCTGTTTATTTATAGACAAGATTTCCGTTCACAAGGCTTTCATCTATATGAATCGTAAGTTTTACACTTTCCATATTATTTTTAGAAAGACATTTATAGTATTAATTCTGTATCTAACCCCAAATTATGATTTTTAGGGTAGCAACAATTTCCACATGTACAAAATTCAACAAGTATGATGTCAAATTTATTCACAACAATGAAATCTACCATCTATTTAACAAATCAAGTCTATTGAATAAAATGGATATATCAGTAAGCTGTTAGTATTTTTATAATTAGTGTTAAGTTTATAATATATTACTTCTTTTTGAAGAATTGTACATTTTTCTTGATTTATTTTAAGTCCAACTTTATCTAATCTGTTTATTATAATTTTTAGGTGTTTCTCATGATCTTCAGCCGTTTTAGAAACAATTAATATATCACCAATGTAGTGAATTACAAAATGTTCATATTGATCCAAAATATCATGAAGACATCTACATAGAACACTGCAAGATGATTGAAGTCCAACTGGTACTACTTTGAATTGATATACTACTCCATCTATCTGAAATCCTGTATACTGTCTACTTTTTCTTTCTAGAGGTATTAACCAGAAACTATGCTGTAAATCGATTTTAGTGAAAAATGACATTCCTGTAATTCTTCCTAATATTCCATCTATACTCATTGGTGCTTCAAATTGCTTTTCAGTAATCTTGTTAATATTCCTTGCATCCAAACATAACCTGATTTCACCTGATCTTTTTCGTACTACTACTATGGGGTTAATAAAACGTGTGTCTGCCTTCTCAATGATCCCATCTTCTAACATATTATTAATTGTTTTGTTTACTTCTTCTCTGTATTTATATGGTATTGGGTATGATTTTGTTTTAAAATCTTTTTCTTCTTTAACTTTTATACTATGGATATAATTTTGTGCAATTCTATTTTCTTTATTGACAAGTCCCTTGTGTTGCTGCAATATGGAAATGACTATTGACTTATATTCTTCAGGGCAATTTAAAACTTTCATCATATCTTCTTCTTTACAAATAACATTATTCTTCATTATGTACTCATTATTCCTTGCTTCCAATTTTACGCACTCCGCCTCGTAGGCATCCATCTGCTTAAAATTTCCATTCCTTAAATATTCACTACAATAATTATTCTTTACATTCTTTTGGGACATTTCCCTATCATCAAAATACATTTCTTCTTCATAAACATCATTATTTTCTTTTAATAATATCCTATCAACTCTTATTCCTTCTTCTACCTCATCTTTCTGCATAAATTTAATTATCTGCCCTTCCAAAGTTACCATTTTTTCTTCAAAATCTATCTTTACTTTCTTCTTTTCCAATTCATCATTTCCCATTAATATATCAACACATAAATCCTTGACAATAAATCCTTGCATATTAATTTCTTTATTAAGAATATTAATTTTAAAATTGGCTAGTTTATCAATTTCACCCAACTTCTTATTATTTGCACCAATAATTTTAATTTTTGGAATCTTTATTATATCTGATAGTTTTAATGTATTAAAAATAAAATTCTCCGAGACTAAAGTACTTTCTGAACCAGTATCTATCATAATTTTAATCATTTTATTTTTGGCCAAAGCATTTATATAAATTAAATTAATAGAGTCAATAATTTTATCCTCATCTAAAGAAATAAATTCAGAAGGTTTTTCATAATAGCAATGGCCTAACTTGTAATTCAGAAAGTTTACTGCACAAAATTTTGATTATTAGAATTGTCAGATTGTATCTGACCACTTGGATCTGATGTCCTATGTCTTTCCCTACTATGACTTCTACTCACATTTTCTTGCCTTGTACTATTTCGTTCCCTGTCTTCGCAGCTTCTATTCCTTCGAACACAATTTACCTGTCTGTTATAGTTAGGTCGCTCTGTATTTCTTCTATTGTTAAAATCTTGTCTATTATTATTAGTACTGTTATTAAAATGTTGTCTATTATAACTAGTATTGTTATTACAATTTTGTCTAATTTGATTACTGTTATTATTATTAAAATTTTGTAAATTATTACCATACCTAGTATTATTGTTATATGATTGTCTATATTGTTGATTATCATTTTTTTTATATTGAAAGTTATTATTGTTTTTTCTGTTGTTAGTATTACTTGTCATATTGCCTCTTTGTATTCTTTGAATAAAATTAATGAAACTATCTATTGTTTGAATATTTTGTACAGTTACGGTTTGCACAACATCAGCATCAAAATGTCTAGATACATTTAAGACTGTTTCATCCTCTCTAAGTGGTGGTTCTAAATATTTTGCAACTGTTATCAATTTCAATGCATAATCTACCATATTTGATTTTAAATTTTGATTATACTTTCCAAAATATAGAATTTCTCTAAACTTTGCTTGCTCTAATTCACCCCAATAATAATTTAAAAATTTATTTTCAAATGTTTGAAAGTTATCTAAATCATTTTCAATACTAGCAAACCAAGTTGCTGCATTGTCATTTAATGTCACTCTAATATAATCTTTAATATCATTAATATTATTCACAAATCTTAATTTATGTTTTAAACTATTTATGTATACTCTAGGATGCAAATTTTTTATATTACCAGAGAATTTAATTCCAGTCTCATTTGTTAAATTTAAGTAAGGTCTCCCTATGTCTCTCATTTGTGAAATATCATCTATTCTCTGTTCCACATTTCTTATTTGATTACAATTTATTTGGATATTTTGTTGTATATCGTCTAATTTTTCTTCTGTGTTTCTCCTGTCTTCGTTAATTTTTACTTCTAAGTTACATTTCTGTAACTCTATTTTCTGTTCTATATCTATTTTATTATCTTGAATAATCCTCTTTACTTCTGTCCTCTCATTGTCTATCCTTTTCTTGTAGTCATTCCGTATACTTTTTATTTCATTTGCAACTTTTTTCTCTGCAGCTTCAAGTTTTTTATCCATTTGTTTTTCCATTTGTTTTACAATTTTATTATTATTATCTTCTATTTTCTTTTCTAATTTTCTATAATTCTCTTCCAATTTCTGTTCCATTTTTTTCATGTCTTCTTTGACTTCTTTTGAATTCTCTTCCAATTTTTTTATGTCTTCTTTGATTTCTTTTGAATTCTCTTCTATTGTCTTGTTCATCTGCATCATTAATGACATCAAAGCTGCCATATTGACATTTTCCTCTCTTTCTGGATTCATTTCTGCAGTATCTTGTGGAACTTGAACTAAACTCTCCTCTTGTATAGGTTGTGTTTCTACTTCCACATCTTCTTCATTCTTTTTGCTTCTTGTACCTTTCTTTCCTTGAGACATTTTGAGACTTTACTTGTTCAAATATAATTAAAATAAAATCTATAATTTTTTTTTTACTGATAATTAATTTAATTATATGAGAGCACTTATCTTCCCAAACTAATTCTTTTAAATAGAGAGCCCCACGTTGGGCGCCAAATTGTTATGATGTGTTTTTTGTTTGAATGATGAGCAATGAGTATTTTTAATAATATAATATATAGGGTTTTTATCGCGGTTCTCAAAGAATTAGCTTGTAAGTACTTTTTTAAATTATCTTTATTATAACTATTATGAAACACACATATATATCTAACCTAGTCAATGTAAATTTAAAATAAACTATCTTTAAACTGATATTCTTATAAAACTAATTAAATTCTATAGACAATCTAAAATTTAAACAAAACTATCTTCAAAATTGAAATTGTTATGACACTAACTAAATTATATTAACAAAATTTTGTACCTTTCTTTCACTGAATGCCTAAATGAACTATTTTCCACTAAGTATATAGATTCTAATCACCACTGAATGTCTTCGTACTTCAGTTATCCTTGTTTTTTGTGAAATTACTTTTTTCAATTATCAGCTTCTACCAATTTAAGATATATTTTTCTTCACCAGCATCTATACACCACCAACCAAACCAGCAAACAGCATTTATATTTATTCTTCTTTTCAATATACCAATATCCAATTATTATAAGTTGATTTATACTAATCTCCAACCATAATATAATTTAATTTCTTCCAATATACCTTTTTTTATCTTCAATAATTATTTGTGTATAATTATAAATGTGCATTAAATTATATGCATAATTTTTAATCTTCATTTAACTCACTATATTAAACTATTGGACTATTTGTACTTGATTCACTGACTCTAACTAACTTTCATAATAAACTGCTTGACTTCTGACTAAAAAACTTAAAAAACTGCCATCTTGAATCCAAATCACGGGTATTTATATGTTTTTGGATTTCTAGAACCATCTCGTAAGATATCATGTTCTATTCAGTTCTATTTAATACATGTCTGAATTTTCTGGAACAAACCATTTCGCAAACATGGCCATCTCCGGAGATCCAGAGAATTCCATTCTTTTCTATTAATAATTTTGTTTACATTTAGGCTTTTCAGATCAGAATATATAATTAAATTAGTAACTAACACTCTAATTTAATAAAATACACATTTCAAACAATATATTATATAACCCCACTTTTATTCGTAATTATGATTCTTAATTTGACACTTGGAGTATGTATAGTTGGTTGCCTAGGCACATGGCTCACTTAAATCTATTTACAACATTAAAATTACTAAATACAACTTTTTACAATTATTATATGCTAATTTATTAAAAATGCCCTCACATAAATATATTTTTATTAAATTCTCTAGTATATAACTTATTTAAAACAACCAAATATCTAATATTATGTAGTATATAACTTATAAATTATTTTCTATAAACCCCAATCGTCACAATATATATATATATATATATATATATATATATATATATATATATTTATATATATATATATATATATATATATATATATATATTTATATATATATATATATATATATATATTTATATATATATATATTTATATATATATATATATATATATATATATATATATATATATATATATATTATATTATATTATATTATTTATATATATATATATATATATATATATATATATATATATATATATATATAGATAATATTCTATTCCTGTTGAGAATCCCATATTATTAGCTTCTACTAATAGTTTCTTGGTCATTATGGTTACATAATCCATTTGATCCCATTTGAGACTAGAGATTTTGGATAAAGCACTTTTTGAATCCACAAAGATAACTGCTTTCATGATCTCCTTCTCAATGCACACAGAGATAACTTTATATATAAATACAAATCTGTACAATTTCAGTTGTACAGATTGGTGTGTATTTATCGAGTCTTGATGAAAATTTATAATTAATCCGTGGTGTATAAATTCCAAATCCGGATTGGTTTGTTTGTGGGTCGATAAATATGTTCCGTGGTTGTGTGAATGCGTGTGTGATAAACTTATTTTCACGGAAACAAAATAAAAATAAAATCAAATAAAACCTAAAAAAACTGTTAATAATATTTATTTTCGTAATACGTAATTAATTCTCGAAGGGAAGGTATTTTTGTATGTATCGCGGACCGATGCAAATTGTGACTTGTTGATTACTAAAAGACTAAAACTAAAAACACATTCTTTGTTTTTAAAAGCCAGACGATAAACTCCAAATATTATCGTCCTGATCTCTTGTGATGTCATTGCTTACCATGTAATATTTCGTTTCCCATACATGAAAAATGCAACGTATTCAAATGTATAATTAAAGTGTCCAGCATATCTGTAGTAAATAAACATAATTGAGAAACACATTTCAATTTTTATGTCACTTCTATTTCACATGTGTATAACCAATTGCGAAAATGTAAATTTTAATATGAGATGTTATTTAATTTTTGAATAGAAAAGTTATACTTATTCGTAATTAACTTGTAATTCCTACTCATAGCAACACTTTTAATCAACCTCATTCAGCGGCAACACCGTTTTCACAAACTTCGGAAGCAATATTTTCCAATCTACCAGCTCCTTTTCCATTAGATACAACTGCAGAAAATTCTAATAAAATTGATACATCACCACAATTTTTTGAAACTACCAATTCAACCAATCTTACAAATAAAACTACAAGCTCGACTTCTGTCACTACCAATGAGTTTGCTCCAGTACTTTCAAATGTAATAAAGCCACATCATCTAAGTGAAAACTCTAACAGCAATTGCGAAAACGCAAGTTCTTCCATAAAACGCAGTATTGGTGAGATCGACACGCCTCCTTCAGATTCAGCAATCTCATCAGAAAATCTGTTTGCAAAACCCAAACTCTCCAAACCAAAAAAACCGCGCTCATCTAAAGTTCAATCTACACGGGAAACTCTTGAAAATTTCATTGATAATCATACCCCACCATTCGTTTTAAATTTCCACCAATTGTCCTTACTGATTGATAATGTTCAAGGCTCCCCCGACACTATTAGCGTCGTTAAAGAATTTACAACTGATATGGCTGGTTTACTCCATCTTTTACAAAGCAGCTATCAATATGCAAATGATAGATCTACAAAAAGCAAGTTTACAAAACTTCAAAAGAAACTACACACCCACTTAGGGAAAGAGATTTCTGACTTAGATAGTGACTCTTCTGTAGACAATCGTTCAGTATCATCTAACTCCGAATCTGTTAACAACATTCAACTCGATACTTCAATGGAACATTGATGGATTTTTCCATCGTCTCCCTATGCTACAGCTTCTTTTATCTGAATATTCTCCAGATATTATTTGTCTACATGAGACAAACTTAAAGACCAATCAGTTGTACAATTCAAAAAATTTCACTTGTTTCCGCAAAGACCGTACAGATGCAAGTCGCGCAAGCGGTGGTGTAGCAATACTAGTAAACAAATCCATCGAGGCGATACAAATTCCAATAGTCAGTGATTTGGAGGCCGTTGCTATCAGAATCATATCTACCAGTTTAGTATCTATTTGTAATGTTTACCTTCCTTCTGACAAACAAGTCAGTTCTGATAGCCTTTGCAGGTTATTAGAGCAACTGCCACGTCCTCGTATAATTCTAGGCGACTTTAATGCTCACAACATAATATGGGGTTCAGATCACACGTCTGTCAGAGGTTCAAGTATTGCCGATATCTTAGATCAATCATTTTCTTAATGATGGTAGTCCTACAAGATTCAATATTTCAACAGGATATTCCTCATGCATCGATTTAACTCTCTGCGACCCAAATTTAGCTCATTGTCTCAGTTGGGACGCTCAAACCTATACATATGGTAGTGACCATTTTCCAATCCTAATTAGAAACCATAATTATCCCTCATCAGGACCCATATTCATATCTAAGTGGAGAATAAAAAATTCAAATTGGCAAATATTCTCCCAATATATCGATAATAACATTTCCAGTTTGGATATATCAGACGATGTTAACTCGAATGTAGAACAGTTTAATCAACTTATCTTAAGCGCCGCCCACAAATTTTTTGGTAAATCTAAATCTGTTAAAGGCCGATGTCCTGTACCATGGTGGAATGACCGTTGTGCTACAGCAATCCGTGAAAGTAAATCAGCCCTAAACCGATACAAAAAACATAAAACATCCGAAAATAAATTAAAATTCAAAATGCTAAAAGCAAGGGCACAGCTAACTGTCAAAACGGCTAAACAATTTTCATGGAACAAATACGTATCGGAAATTAATAGCAATACTCCCCTCTCTGATGTCTGGAACAAAGTTCCAGTGGTTTACATACTTCATATAATTTCACGGGGCTAAAAGAAAATAATAATTTCATAACATCGAGCAGCGATATTGCAAACATTTTTGGAAGAATCTATCAAGGCCACTCATCGAATCAACAGTATACCGCCAATTTTCTCAAAGCCAAAGAATTCGCCGAACAAAATCCCATTTATCTGTTTGAAGCACAAAACAATTCATTAAACCATCCCATCACTTTTCAAGAGATAAACTCATCTATTCTTAACTTGAAGGACTCTAGTCCGGGCCCTGATGATATTCCTTCAGCATTTCTGAAACATCTCCCTGTTTCAGCCATAACGTATCTCTTAAACATATTCAACAGAATTTGGCTTCACCACCAATGGCCAGCTATTTGGTCAAATGCAATAGTCATTCCTTTCCTAAAAACTAATAAACCTAAATATGACCCAGAATCATATCGACCCATATCTCTGACATCGACAACCTGCAAATTACTAGAAAATATTGTTAACTCCAGACTCTCATGGGTTTTAGAAAATTCTAATTTCTTAATCTCCGAGCAAAATGGCTTTAGAAAAGATCGGTCATCCACAGACAACATTTTAGATTTGGAAAGTGAAATACATGAAGCTCTTGCTACAAACCAAAAATGTGTTGCTATATTTTTTTACTTAGAACGTGCATTTAATAAAGCTTGGAAATACAACATTTTAAGACAACTTCATAAATGGAATATTCAAGGTCACTGCCTTGCTTTCATCCAAAACTTTTTAAATAACAGATCTTTTCAAGTAAAAATAAATAATATCTTTTCAAATATTTATAGTTTGGAAAATGGTACACCCCAAGGATCCATACTCAGTCCAACACTATTTCTGGTAGCAATAAACGACATCATCAAAAACATTCAAGCACCCTTACAGGCTCGTTTATACGCTGATGACCTAGTGGTATCTATTAAAGGTAAAAATATTTCCTCAATGTCATCAATCCTTCAAAACTTTTTAGATACTCTCGAAAATTGGTCCAACTTTACAGGTTTTCAATTTTCAGTAGAAAAATCAATAGGAGTCGTATTCTCTTTAAGTTCCTTGCCGCAACCTCCTAACCTAAGAATGTATGAGAAACAGCTGGAGTTTAGAGATCACCACAAATTCTTGGGTTTAATCTTCGATTCAAAGTTAACATGGAAAAATCACATCTCAGAACTAATCCTTTCCTGCAATAAAAGATTAAATGTTTTAAGATCTCTCTGTAATAAAAACTGGGGCTCAGACCAATCCACTCTACTCCTCCTGTATAAATCTTTAATACGTTCTAAGCTAGATTATGGAGCAATTGCCTATTCCACTGCTAATAAATCTCTACTGAAATCATTAGATATTATCCATAACAAAAGTCTTAGATTAATCTTAGGGGCTTTCCCAACTACACCTGTATCCAGCATCTATGCTTTTTTAGGAGAACCATCGCTACATCACCGCCGCATGTACCTCGCTCTATCACATGCAGCCTCAGTCGCGAGCAATACTTCAAAGCCAATACATCAAAACACTTTTACAAATAAATATTTAAACTTATTCCAAGATATTCGCTATACTAAAAAACCATATTACGAAAGAATTAAATCCATTCTTCAAAACCTAAACATTAATTTTCCGGAGGTTTTCTCCTCGGATATTAAATACCCCGAGCCTTGGCTGATCGATATACCAACTTGCGATGCATCTCTAGAGTATTTAGATAAATCTAATACACATCATTCTCTAATTCGGTCCAAGTTTGAGGCCCTCATAAATAAGTACCCCGACTACCATAAAATCTACACAGATGCATCTAAATCCGAAGACGGAGTGGGGGCATCAATCGTTTCTCCAGAAAACAATCTTCTTTTCCGTTTACCCCCAGCATGCAGCACATATTCAGCTGAACTCTATGCCATATACCGTGCTGTGAAACTTCTTAACGAGCTTACACTCACAAAAGCCCTGATTCCCTTAGCTCTTTAAATTCATTAAAACACATTTTTCCCAAACATCCTTTTGAAAAATTGCTAAAATACCAGCTTTCCCAAGCTCATGAACATGGAAGAAGCGTCCAATTTTTATGGGTTCCCTCACACGTCGGAATAACAGGAAATGAAGAAGCTGACAGGATTGCACGAGAGGCAATTTTAAGTGATTTGTCGGAGCCGATAGACAAGTGTGTTTCCACTGACTTAAAAGCTTATTTTAAAAATAAAGTGTTGTGTTTGTGGCGAAATGAGTGGTCTCAAACTAATTCCAATTTAAATAAAATTAAAAATAATGTGTCTCAGTGGTTTCCATCGTCGCGCAATAGACGAGAACAAATTGCGGTTGCGCGTTTACGTCTAGGACATACCAGATTAACGCACTCCTACCTTTTCACAAAGAAAAATCCACCTATATGTGATCAGTGTAACGTCCGATTAACAGTCGAACACTTTTTAACAATTTGTAGTAAATATGACCAAGAAAGACAGCGCTACAAGATCCCAAACGCTCTACCACAGGCTCTAGGTCAAAACTGTTCCTGTGACAATATAGTGAATTATCTCAGATTAATAAACATTTTGTATAATCTGTAGGTGTTTAACTATGTTATTTATATTTTGTTCCGTCGCTAATAACCTTTTGGTGGATGCGACATCTTTTTCTAATAAAAAAATGAGTAAATTTTAATATGAGATCTGTTATTTAATTTTTGAATAGAAAAGTTATAATTATTCCTAATTAGCTTGTCGCTACAACACCCCCCTTCGAGAAATATGGATAATACATACGATACATACCATGCCCGGTTATCTCTTATGGGAGTGACAGTCCTCTGAAATTTGTATTTCCTAAGGACACCAGAGAGCGTAGCATTCGTAGCAAAGCTTTGTGACTGCGCAATACCGCAACCAACAAAACAAGTACGCCGTACGCCATTTTTATTGTGGTTTCGACACAGTGTTTTGAGTTGTATTAATTTGCGATTAAATAATTGTTTGCTTTTTTGCCATCATATTTAAATAATTATGGTTTTTAACTGTTGCGTTAATGGTTGTAATAATTACAATAAGGATGCTCAAATGCATATTTTTCCAAAAGATAGGGCTGTAAGTAGAAAATGCTGATATAAGATTTTATTTATTTTTTAATAATAGCCTTAAAATCTCCGATGTTGTCCCACACTTCTTTCCTTTCACGTTATGATGTGTATTAGAATTGTTGCCGATATAGAATTAGGTAAAAGTTTTTTAGGAAGTAAAATTATCGCCATTAAAAATGTGGCAATTTTTCAATGTTTTATGAACTTTTCTACAACACTTTTGTTTATTTGTCCTTTTGTAAAGCACCTCTAGAAACATACTGTGTAACATTATTTTACAGAAAATATTAAAAACAAACTATTTATTTTTTAGCTTTATGATATTTGGATTAATAAAATTGGTAGTGAAGACTTGAAGGTTAAGCTTATGGACAGGGTCCGAAAGTCATACCGCATTTGCACAATTCATTTTGGACCAGAAGCCCGCTATGTTTAACCAACTACAGTTAAATACATGTAATTAATGTTTATAAAAAAAAATAAAGTAGAAAAAGAACCAACGTTTGTTTTATTTTTGTAGTCAAACCCTCAAAATTAATCTTTAAAATTGAAGAATTACGAGAAGATTTTTTAAAAAGATGTTGCTTTCCTAAGGCCGCCAGATGGCGCATTGTCCAGAAATAACCTACACAGTTTCCTATCTATTCGGTAATATATATTCTTTATCTATGATACATACATAGTTACAATAGAAATTGAATAGGTATACTTCTTCTCAGAGCCTTCTTTCAGTGCGTCACGGTTTTTCGATTTCTTTCTAACGCATTAAGTTGGATGTGATGAAAAAAGCGGCAGTTCCGTGATTAAAACACGAAAATATTACAGCGTTGCATGCATAACCGGTCTATTCTTAACCTACGCTTGATTCGTTGATATTTGAAATGCGCGTCTTCTCTAGCCAATCAGTTACACGAGTCACGAACATTTGACGTAAAACTTCATTCATGTTGGCCATCCTTTCGAAGTGTGAAGAGTGAAGTGATTCTTGTCGGTTCAGGTCAGTATTTGACTTATTTCATAGCGTTGTTATGCATTATTTGTGTTAACCTATATTTTTTATTTTGTTTTGGTTTTCATTAAAATATTTTTAAAATGCCAAGATTTACGGAAAAGGAACAAGTTCTGATACTTAAATTACTTAAATATTTTGAATTAGAAAAAGAAGCTGGACAAACTTTATTACCAATTTCTGCTGTTCGTGAAGTAAGTTTAAAATTACACTGAAAATAAAATTGTTTTATTTTTACCTACTGTTTATTTCAGCGTGTTGCTGAGGCGTTAGGAATTTCTTTGCCAACAATAAGACGATTGGTAAATGAAGGTGTCCAAAAAGATTCTGATTATTCAATCACAATGAGCCAATCAGTAGCCACGAGTCGTAAACCAACATTATTAATAAATAAATACGAACATGCCATCAGGATGTGTGTATACAGAATGTTTAGTAAAGGTAAGAAAGAGCATTACAAATAACAGTATAGTTAAAATATTTTACCATATTTCTAATAGAAAGGCAGGAGTAACTAATTTTCATAGACATTTCATTTAAGGCTGTTTTATCGGTGCACCAAAACCTAGGGACAGTGTTTTCTCTGTTATTTACTGACAAAATGTCTCGAAATTTGGACACGTTATTCGAAATTATATTGCCTTTAAACTGATGGTTTTACTTTTTTAATTTTTTTGAAACTTCTGTTGAAAAATTGGAATATACTGTTTAACGTTCTATTATAACCAAACTTTTTACGCCCATCACTCGAAAGAGTTTTTTTTTCTGTAATCGTTGATTTTTGTTTCACCTTTCTGTGTCCAGTAATAATTGAGAAAAGCGTGTTCCAACTTTAAAGAAAATTGCTAAAAAATACTGAAATCTAATAGTGAAACGTGTTACTCATCATCGGCGCTTAGTTTCATCGTTATCGCCTTCGTGACGTCAAATCTCATGAACGTACGGTCAATTAGTTCGTGTTAAAACTAATTTGAATGGAGAATAATGTATTTGTTGTCATTAAACTACCCGTCGGCCGGCGGCACTGAGTGAAGATGGTCTCGCGTAAGCAGTGTAGAAAAGTAAGTGATACGCCCATTTCAAATCGCAGTGTACTTGAACTGCTAAAACAGCCTTAATAAATTGTTACTGACAACTAGTTACATATAGAAATGAAAAGTGAATATAAAAAGAATACTACTGAATTAAGTACCAAGTATTGTAATAAAGATTTAAGAGTCCTCTTTGCCTTTTAGCTGAAGTTTATGCATTTACCTTGTGCAGTTTGGTAAAATATATAGATATATTTTTATAACTCTTATACTTTGGATTATTCAAATATGGTTATTACGATTTATGAAAGGAGTACTGTTGCATATAGCAATTCAATAGACAAATTCCTAATATCAAAACTAACTTGTCTTTAAACTTTGATCGTTTTAGGTGAGCATGTGACTCTCTATACCCTGAAGCAAAAACTAGAGGAAGTGGATGAGATTAATATTTCTATTGCTGCACTTAGCAGAGCTTTAAAAGAATTAAAATGCAGATGGGTAAATTGTAGTGTTGCTAACAGAAAATATTTAATGGAACAACCACATGTTACTTTAAAAAGACTTCAGTTTTTGAAAGCCTATAAGGACAATGAAAGCAGTTTATACCCTTTAAAACCAGTTTTCTTGGATGAGACCTGGATATTCAGTAAAGGAGGATTCCGCAAGAGCTGGCAAGATGGCAGTGTTAATGCAGTCAGAAAGAAGAATGGAGAAGGTGTACGATACATTATTCTTAATGCAGGTTCTGAAAATGGGTTCATTGATAACTGTGAATTGATTTTCAAAAGTGGAAGTAAATCTGGTGACTACCATGATTCAATGAATTCTGAGAATTTTGAAAAATGGTTTGAGCATCAGCTTTTACCAAATTTAGAAGAACCATCATTAATTATAATGGATAATGCATCATACCATTCAACTTTATTGGAAAAAATACCAAATGCTAGTTGGGCAAAACATTCTTTATTAGAATGGTTAAAAAACCGGCATATTAATTGTTCAATGACTATGATGAAGTTTGAGTTGATGGATATTGTAAAGAAGCATCTACCAGATAAAGTATTTAAGTGTGTATTAGAATTTATTTAGTAAGTGGCATTTTATATATATTTTGTTTTACAGATTGGATAGACTGGCCCTTCAATATGGCTATTGGGTCTTGAGACTGCCTCCATATCATTGTCAATTAAATCCAATAGAGAATGTTTGGTCTGACTGCAAAAGGTATTATGATGCCAATATAACTTCTGCTGGCGTTACAAACGAAGCCACAGTATTAAATGTGTGGAAAAAATCTTTACAACAGGTAAATTAATTTTTTTTTATTCTTAGATACTAACTTTGCTATAATTTAAGGTCACACCATAAAAATGGAGGAAGTATGTTAGGCATGCAGAAAGCCTCATTAATGAATATTGGGAGACAGCAAAAATAATGGACACAAACCACATATCTCCTATAGTCATTGATTTAAATGAATGGGATTGTGTATCTTCAGATGATGATTTTGTGGAAGTGCCAGAAATAAAATGACACCAAGCTCGGTTTTGTTTTTTTAATTTGTAAGATTATAGGTCTCTATTTTTCTTGTATTTATTTATTTATATTTTCTAATTTTCTCGTGTAATATTTAGTGTTATTTAGTTCCTTATAATCATAGTATCTTGTAGTTATTTAGAAGTGTGCATTTGTAGCTATTTAGTTATTCTTTTCCTTATGTTATAGTCTTAGATCTTTAGGTTGATTCCCACATATTTCATTAATAATTCTATTATCAATTAATAATTGTAGTCTATTGTGTTTTTATGGTTTTTAGATATTAGGTTGTTAGTTCTTACTTACTTTAACCCATTAACATCTAAAAAGAAACTAGAGTGGAAAAAATGGAAAACACCAAAATTGTGATGTTTGGTTTAAGTTTGATTTTTAAATTGACAAATGGTAGAATTGATTGTCCCTCTCTTGTGAGTCAGAGTATTCTTAGAGTATCATATTACCATGATTTGCATTATCTATGTACTTTTAATGTTCCATTTTTGAAACCCACCATGACTTTTTACCTTTTAAACTTATTCGATATAACGATATGCACTGATCATGCGCATCTACTACACCCATTCCAGATATTGTTGTGAAGCTATTTTCTTGTGGCATTTTAAATTAATTACTATTTAAATGGGAATAAGCCATAATTAAAGGTTAAAATACGTTTATTGATGTTTCAATTTCCACTTCGGAAAAAAAAAGGATTTCCGAAGTGGAAATTAAAACGTCAATAAACGTATTTTAACCTTTAATTGTGGCTTATTCCCATTTAAATAGTAATTAACCCATTCCAGAATTGTAGGAAGCAAACAATTTTAGACTCCATTACTGGACTTTTTTGTACACGATTTTCTCTTATAATTCCTGTCGCCTTTATGATTTTTTTTGTTTCAGATATATCATTAGTTTTTTGTCATGAAATAATTATCGAAAAAATATACAGGAAAGGTTTTAATATTTCATTGATATCCAAATTCTACTTTTCAATACTTCAAAGTATTATTATTAGGCATCAGTAAATAAATTGTTTTTATGTTTAGAATTATACCCTATTTATGTAATTAATTTATAAGTTACGTAATAAACATCTTTGAAAACAGTATTTGTTTGCTTTTATAAAAAAATGGCGGCAAATATTTAATTGTATAACTAGAAAACGAACTAACTACACTTGTATTATATACTATTATAAAATGAACAATAAATGGATCGTTGTGTTGTCGTTTTTAAATGTTTCCATATTTATGAATTTAATAAACAATATTGTTTACTATTATTTAATCCACCTTGCAATAAAAGTAAGTACGGTTCTGGCATCTGTCACAATTCTCAATAATTACATGAAATAATTCTCGACACATCCAATACAGTATATGACGTCACAATTAATGACGCACTGAAAGAAGGCTCTGAGAAGGACTATATATCAGAAAAAGACAATATTTACACGAGAAAAAAAATTACACTGAAAACATATTTTAACTGAAAAAAATGATTTAACTGACACTTGCTTGATAACTTCTCGTAAATCTCGTTTGTCTCTTGGGTCTGCTGTTCTCAAAATTGTTGTAGGTGTTTGTTTCTCTGGACACTGTTATTTTCTCAGGTTCTTGATTGACGTTGACCTCATACGCAGGTTTCAATCTATCGATGGAAATTGTTACTTCTTTTTCGTTTACACGGACGACAAATGTTTTGTCTCCTCGTTTAACTACTGGAAAAGGTCCGTGATATGGGTTATCTAAACCGTATTTGATTGTGTCACGGCGGACAAACACGTGAGTGGTGGTTTTCATCTCTTTGAAAATAAAAGTGCTTTTTGACCCATGTTGCGACGGTTGCTTAGGATGGAGATTTTCAAAATGGTTTCGAAGAGTCTGTTGTAAAAACAACCTGTATATTGTAATCGTAGTATAGTTATTTTATCAAATTGTACGCTCACATCGTCAGCTATCGTGTTAACGTGTGTGCGACTGACTCCCTATATCAGGGACCCGCTCCTCCCCCGCTTTATATAACTTAGGACTAGGACAGACAGTGCCAATTTGCCTCTCGGCAAGTGAAGGCCGGGTGTGTGTGTGTGTGTGTGATCCCGATAAGTGCGTGGTGCGTAAGTGATAAATGCGCTTGTAAACCCGGTGTTTTGTGTTAAAACGTATATAGTTGGTCTCTCTCAATTTTATCATTTCATGTATATCTGTTACTGCCTCCCCGCACTCACTGTAAAGCTAATATTTGTATAACTCTTTATGTAACTATCAGAATTGCGATAATTGTCAATGTTTGAACCAGCCCTTAAGTCTATTGTGTAAATAAATCGAAGGAAAATACCTCTTAATTGTTTTATTGCTTCAGTGGTCCTTTATAAATATTTTGAAGCAATTAGGTGTTCAAATACGCCTCTCTTAAATGTGGATAGTTTGGCAACAAAGTTTACCCTTTCCATCAGAGTCTTTAAATAAATGTGAGCACTGTCGTCGGTATTTCTTTGCGAGGAAAACAATAATTCACCGGGCAAACACAATGGTTCTCCATAAACGAGTTCGGCGGCTGAAGTACCTAAATCTTTTCTCCACGCTACTCGTATGCCCAGTAACACTGAAGGTAGGCTTTCGGTCCATCGAATATTTTCATGGCATCGAATTGCTGCTTTTAATTGTCGATGAAATCTTTCCACCATGCCATTTGCTTGAGGGTGATAGGCGGTTGTTCTTAAATGGGTAGTTCCAGTTAATTTGCAGATTGATTTAAAGAGATGTGATTCGAATTTTCGACCTTGATCCGTTGTGATACCCTTGGGAGTGCCAAAACGAGCTATCCAACCAGAAAAAAATGTTCTGGCTACTGTATCTGCTTCTTGATTGGACATTGGGAAAGCTTCCGACCAACGCGTGAAACGGTCGACACATGTTAAACAGTATCTGTTTCCTTAAGAAATCGGCATCTCTATAATGTCTATGTGAACATGTTCGAATCGGCTGGAAGGTGATAGGAAACTTCCAGTCGGTGAAACAATGTGGCGCGATATTTTTGATTTTTGGCACTGTAGACACACTCGAGTCCATTTTCTCACATCTGATTTGATTGAAGGCCAAACATATCGCTGTGTGATCGTCTTCACAGAACTGTTGGTTCCAGGATGTGCTAGATTATGCATGGTGCTAAAAATTGTCATTCGGAGTGGTTTCGGTACAAATGGTCTGGCTGTAGATGTTGCTACGTCACAGTAAAACCTAACGTTTTGTTCCGGAAACCGTATTTTCTTTAATTGCAACGATGTTTTCTCTCTTAAGTACGTTTTTAGTTCTGGATCTGTTTCTTGTGCGAGAGCTAAGTCCATGATGTCGATATCTTTCTTGATGCTAGTCGACTCGAGATAGTGCGTCTGCTACAATATTTATTACGTTTGTTGGTGCAAAACATCGATCATATGTCTAAAATGTTTTATAGCTAAATATATAGCCAATAATTCCCTGTCGTACGCACTATATTTCTTTTCACTAAGTGAGAATTTTTTAAAAAAGAAAGCTAAAGGTTTCATACCTGTATCCGTTTTTTGTTGTAATAAAGCTCCAGCACAAAAATCGTAAGCATCACAAGTGATGGAGATATCAACATCGTTTGCAGGGTGGCTCGGTAAAGTAGCGTTAGCTAAACTACTTTTGCAGTCCTCAAAGGCTTGGATCCACTATGGTGTCCATTCAATCGGTGCTTTTCCTTTGACATTTCCTTTTAGGGCATCATGTAGTGGTGCTTGAAACTCAACTGCATTGTGAGTTACGTCCCTGGATTATCCAATGTGTGACGACATATAGAAAGACTATATATACCAGTGTTTAATTAGATTAAGAGCTTTTTGTTTTGTAGTTGTTACCATACCTGTACGTTCTCAATAAATAAATTTTGTTACGAAAATTAATTTTTTAAAAAACCGTTTTCGGCTTTGAACTTCGTAACTTGTGTATGAACCTTCGGTAGAAGTTCAACATACCTATAAATCTACGCAGGTCTTTCACTGTTTTAGGATGAGTGAAATTTTATACAGCTGCTACTTTTTCTTGGGGAGATTTGAGTTCTGCTGCTGATACTGTATATCCCAAAAATGTAGTATCGTTTTTGCCGAACTGACACTTTGCTGGATTATTCACAACGCCAAATTGCTTAAGTCTTTTGAAAATTTCTTCCAAATGCGATATATGCTGCTCTTCGGATTCTGATGCAATGAGAATGTCATCGATGTAGGCGTAGGCGAAATCAAGATCACGTAAAATTTCATCTATGAAACGCTGGAAGGTCTGTCCTGCGTTTCTTAAGCCAAAAGGCATAAATAAATATTCGTACAGTCCAAATGATGTGGTAACGGAAGTTTTTGGTATATCTTCAGTGGCTACTGGTATCTGGTTGTATGCTCTAACTAAATCTATTGTAGAGAAAAGGATCTTACCAGCTAGCGACTGACCGAAGTGTGTGGAAATGGATATCGATCTGGAATAGTCCTTTAGTTTAGACGTCGATAATCTCCGCAGGGTCTCCATTCCTCACCTTTCTTCGAGACCATATGTAGTGGTGTAGACCAGTTACTTTTTGATGGTCTTATGATGCCTAGTCGCAGAAGATTTTCGAATTCTTTTTTAACCCATTGCAATTTGTCAGGTGCTAATCGTCGAGGCTTAGAGAAAACGGGTGGACCTGGTGTTGTATCGATGTGTTGCTTGGTTTGATGTTGAATGTCCTTCAGAATACCGGCGAGTTGCGTGATTTCTGGAAACTGAGCTAATAGCATATGGTAACTCGACACTTCTGCGATTGTTTTTACGCTGCTATCGAAACAATCTTTAACGAGTCCCTTCGTTCGAAGAGTTGTAGTAGTCTATTAAGCACTGGTTAGCAATGTCTACTAGGAGAGCGAAATGTGATAAAAAATCAGCTCCTATAATAAGCTTTGAAACGTCCGCCACTACGAAACGTCAAGTAAAATCACGCCTTAATCCGATATTTAGTGTCAAGTTAACATAACCCTATGTTGCGATCACAGTGTCATTCGCCGCGTATAGTACTATATATATATATATATATATATATATATATATATATATATATATATATATATATATATATATATATGTAGAGACTATATATATATGTAGTCTTTTCGCGCGCCCCGTATATATTTTCTGGGAAACACGCACAAATCTGCCCCGGTGTCGATTAAAAATTGTTTTTTAGTTTCAAAGTCTGTTACGAAAAGGCGGCGAGACTTTGGGCTTTTATCGGATGCCGCACTTACCGATTGCCCGTGTTGTTTTCCTGATGCTTGCAGTGAGGTGTGCACTTTTGAGCACTATCACCAAAACGGTAGTGATACCAACATATGTCACTATTATGTTCCTTGCTGTGGCTTCTGTTTCTATGGTATGGTCTTCCCCTTGAGGTGTTGCGGTTACAACGGTATGTATTAGTTTGTGGTTGAGCAGTTGCGATGTTAGCTAGCTGAATTTTCATTTCAGCTAATTCAGCTATTAATTTTCCGATCGTGCTTTCAAGAGCAGTGGCCGTTTTCTAAATGTGTGTTCTAGGAGCTACGGCTTCGAAAACTGTATCTGCTAGCTCGGCAACTGTGTCTAAATCAGCGCTTGATTGGGTAGCTAAAATAGCCTGTGTAGAGGATGACAGTCTACCTAACTACAGAGATCTTATATTATTTGGTACCGTTGTGCCTGCTAAAGACGGTAAATGTCGTAAGAATTGAGAAGGTCTTTGATCGTCCAATTCTTCATGCTCGAGTAGTCTTTTAATTTTTTGTTGTTGTGATGCACTCTTAATTAATTCTGTTTTTAACTTTACATACCTATCTGTAGCTGGTGGTGATACAATGATGTCTCTCACTTCGGATATGTATGCCGTTTCTAGATTAGCAACTATATAATTGAATTTTGTTGCGTCACTTGTAATTTTTGCTAGTGCAAATTAGTTTTCTACTTGCAGGAATCATATTTCGGGATCGCTAGCTCAGAACGGTGGGATTTTCACTGTTATGCGATCCACTCCTGTAGCACTATTATTGACACTATCTGATATTTTCACTGATTCAGATTCAATGTTTTAACCGGCAAAAGTATATTATCAACACTATTCTTTTTAAACGTTCACGGGGTCACCAATGTTCACTGTTCAATGTTCGCGGGGTCACCAATGTTCCGTGGTTGTGTGGATGCGTGTGTGATAAACTTATTTTGCACGGAAACAAAATAAACATAATAATAAAATCGAATAAAACGTAAAAAAACTGTTAATAACATTTATTTTCGTAATACGTAATTAATTCTCGAAGGGTAGGTATTTGTGTATGTATCGCGGACCGATGCAAATTGTGACTTGTTGATTACTAAAACTAAAAACACATTCTTTGTTTTTAAAAGCCAGACGATAAACTCCAAATATTATCGTCCTAATCTCTTGTTATGTCATCGCTTACCATATAATATTTTGTTTCCCATACACGAAAAATGCTATGTATTCAAATATATAATTAAAGTGTCCAGCATATCTGTAGTAAATAAACATAATTGAGAAACACATTTCAATTTTTATGTCACTTCTATTTCACATGTGTATAACCAATTGCGAAAATGTAAATTTTAATATGAGATGTTATTTAATTTTTGAATAGAAAAGTTATACTTATTCGTAATTAACTTGTCGCTACAGATCCATCTGTACATACATAAGTATGATTACTATATATTCCACCATATTTTGCTAAAAACATTTCATTAGATTCAATTTCGTATTTTTCATATTCTAGGCTTTTAATTGTAATGGGATATAAAAGAATTATTTTTTTTTTTCTACTTCATACATATATGGGATTAATTTTATATCGGATTATATTTTTTGATTTTTTGAGTATGTCTCTATATCCTAATGAGTAATCTGGTATAGCTTTTTTCTTACAAAATTGGTTATTTGTATTTATAGCTTTATTTAACTTATTTAAACTTCTTATTAGTGTTATTTGTTTCAATATGTATTTATGAGCCAATATTTTCCTTCTACCTTTTAGTGTAGATACTGAACATTCCGCTTGTAATATTAAAATTGGTATAGACCATAGACAATCTGTTTTAATCTTTAGGGCCACATTTCATACTTGTTCCAACTACATCATCATGCTTTTACTGCAAGTATTTAAAAGATTGGCTGCACAATCTAAATGAGATCTTACTATCCCTTTGTATAAGCTTAAAATAATGTTTGGGCCAGTTCCCCATTTTGTACCACAAATTGCTGTCATAACATTAATGCCTTTGTTTGCTTTAGCTATCACATCATTTATTTGAATTGTCATATTCAAGTTACACTGTAGGTAGATGGAACCCTAGATACTTTATTTCATTTTTCCATGGGATTTCCATGTTTTGGTACATAAGGTGGGGGAAGTTATAAGCTTGAGCTCTTTTCCTAAATATTATTGCTTTTGATTTATGTGCTGAGATTTTAAAGTTTGTAAATAAGTAATTAGTAATTGTAAGTAAGGAATTAATTTATATATATATATATATATATATATATATATATATATATATATATATATATATAAGAAATACTGGATATTATTGACTGTCCATGTTTGGGAAAGTATATACTATTTGTTTTCATATTTTTACATTTAATATTTTTCTGTTACGGTACTGTAATGTGATCTAATTCAATGCTATGTATTCTTAACGAATTTGGTAAAATTGCTAAACTGGTTGTCTCATTTATTATGTTTTAAGTACGGAGAATTTGACTTCTCTTTTGTATTCTGTGTCACAAATATGCACACAAGTGTACGGTTTCGTATTACGGTCTCAATTAACTTAAATTATCGCATTCAAAATCATAATACAATAGGGTGATTTATTGATGTACCCTCTTCCACCCAACAGCCAAAAGGTTCTTTTCTGACCTGCAATCTCGACACTTCCTCCCAAGACAGCGAACGAAACACACGAAGTTTTTTGGCTCTCGTGCCATAGAGCCGCGTCGGCAGACGTTCCGACGTACCAACGAGATTTCCTTGGCTAAGAATCCATCAATATTTCAAAGGGTAAGTCTATATTCTTTGTACAAACATCAATAATGAGTAAGACCAGTTAATTTCTTAATTTATTTACAGTTGTGTTTGCTATTTGTCGCTAATTTATTCACAAACAAAATATTACATTTTTACTTTATAATTAGTTATCTATTATCATTCAACCAGCGACCTCTTAAGTTTTATACAAAACATTTGGCCACTTCGACCGGATGATAAATAATAATTTTTTTGACTTTGATTCAATTAATTTCCTTGTGCTCCAATTAATTCATTTTAATTAATTGTTTTTTTTTTCTTTTCAATTTAACTTTGATTCGGTCCTTCGGCATTATTTTTAAACTTAATTTACATAATTAAATTGGATCATATTTATATAGCAATTTTGAAATTTATTTCTACTTATAATTCATAATTTCAGTAGGTAAAATACTTTTATATATATTTTGATTAATATCATACATTAATTATACATATATATTACATTTATGATTTATTGTTTTACATTTTTACATTGTTTTTGTGAATTATTTTTGTTCTACTTGTACAATACTTTCCAACTCATTCTGTACGTCTTGTTTGTTAACTTAAACACATATCTTTTGATTTTCTTTGTTACTATACCTTTCGTTACTTACCTTTTTATCGATATTCTTACTTGTTTGCAATTGATTTTGTTTAAAACCGTTCACTTCTTTAAATCTAGATATTCTCTTCGTGTTGATTTGTTAATTTATGTTTGCATTGTCCTCTCTTTCGTGCTTGTATCTTACAATGCTCAACAAAATGAACAAATCCAACTTTTCGCGCCATTCTCGGCATTCTCTAGATTCAAAGAGGCCTATGAAACGCATTCAAGTATCAAAACCACACGCTTTCATTATTATTCGTAGCCAGGGTAGATTTTCATAAATCTCACAACCTTGTTTCGATTTAATTTATTGTCTTCTTCTACTCGCTTTCGATTATCGCTGTCTTATTTCAATATTTCGATAAAATCTCCGTTACTTGTGGTTTCGTTAGTGCCACAAAGCACCCTAAGGTAACTAATCAAGGTGTTAAATGTGTCTTGTGTTCCGGTTCTTATCAGTCATATAAAGGTTTGTATTTTTTGTGACTAAACGGCTTCAAGAACTTTTCTCGTTGGTTAATCCACATAATTCTTGTGTACGCGGCCTGATTCCACCTCATTCGAAACGACGAATTGTACAGTTTGCGAATCACGGTCTCGCGTTTTGCTTCGTTTGTTAACCAACGCTCAAATTCATCTTGTTCCTTTAGACAACCACTTCTTCAAATACTAACATTTCTATTTTGCTACACAACCACATTTAATGTCCTCGTCTATTTCTTTCCACATAGTTGATACAGATCAAATATGTTTTCGCATCTTTCTTATAATTCGTATCCTGCTAGATCAGATCAGATCTTATAGACATACTCATAGGGGTTGAATTGGTTTTTCGTTTCGTAAATTTTGGTTAAAATTCTTGGCGAACCAAATCATCCTGTGGTCTTAGAAATCATTTTCAATTACGTTGTATAAGGGCGAGTCTCTACGACTTATTCAATAACTGTCTTACTAATAAAACACTCGTATTCTAAGGTTATTCCGTACTTATATCTAGAATAGTTATCCTAAGTATAAGGTAAATATAATACTAAAATATTTTGTTACAAATAAACTCGGTATATGTTAGTTATAAGTATTCCCACTTTATTCCGAAATAATAGTTTGGCAATGTCGCAATCTTTTGCACAAATACATAGAACAACGACATATTGAGTGAAATATGTCAATTTTGATTTTTCTTTGAAACTAACAACTGACTCTTATATTGCTTATATGTTGAGTTTGAGTATTTTAAAATTGCAAAAAAGTTGCAAAAAATTGCAAAAATTGCCAGTGAATTTTGAAAGTGGATTTATTCTTTCTTTGAGAGTTTTTCTTTTTCGTGTATTTTCTATCATGTTGATTAAATTATCAACTTCCTCGACAGCCGCAACACCTCTTAAATACATTTTTTTATTATATACATAGCTACTCACAAAACAATACAAAAATAATATATTCTTGTCACTGATGACTTTGACATTCATAAAATAGGTTATACCACGGTTATACTAGACTTAAACAAGGGTGTGGGTCGGTATAATCTTGGAATAAATTCTTATACCAAGTATAACTTATATCTAAGTTATTCGATGTTTATTGTTAGTGATTTTGCCTATACCTGATTTATTCTGAGTATAAGTTTTATACTTGGTTTATTAGTTATGCTGTAAGTATTTTATTTCACATCCTTCGTTACTTCTATGTATACAAACATAGATCTTTTCTACAAAGGTTTTGGGAAGTCGAAAAGAGTAGGCACCTGTTAGTTTTGTCCCAACACGACGAAGCTCGTGAAGGATATTTCTCAGTTGTTAATTTTTCGAAAATTAACAAGCCGATTTTCTGTTATTCCACCGTTTCTACAACCCAATCCTCTTTATTTATCATTTTCTCTTGTTTATATTCGCTACTTATTCTTTATTCTTATGCATATCTTCATTTTGTATGCTAGAGAATCGCTTCAGGAAACTTCCGAATCTCAAAGAGATATATGTTGCATTCATGGAAGATTTTCTTACTTCTCAACATATGATGCCGGTTTCTGAATCCAATTTTAAATCGATTATTTCTTATAACTCTGACACAATTTTCAAAAAACAAATTTTTATTTCGCTTCTTCTATCCAAAATTCGTACTAACTTCGACGCCAATCTATATGACGTTCGAGGTGTGTCGCTAATCGACGCCTTTCATACCGGTCCTAAAAGGGCATCTCGTTCTTTACTTAATTTTCGATATCTTCGTTGTTGTTTTATTTGCGATATAAAGCAAACGTATCGGCAAATTAAAGTAAATGAGGAATTTTGGAACTATAAAAGGG
The DNA here is from genome assembly GCF_040954645.1 of Diabrotica undecimpunctata. NCBI lineage: Eukaryota > Metazoa > Arthropoda > Insecta > Coleoptera > Chrysomelidae > Diabrotica > Diabrotica undecimpunctata. Next base: position 67,674,799 of record NC_092807.1, on the reverse strand, counting down.
GTTCTCTGGAGATCGGACTTTTTAAACCTCTCCAAGAGTTTTTACTACGTATCGTTACTAACGGTACTTCTTCGTTTTCTTTCACTTATAAACTCTACAAGAGTAACGCTTAGTTTTTAATGCTCGATGGTTTTCCGCTAGGCAGTGAGCCAGCAACCATCTCGACGAACTTACGTCAGAATCACGCTACAAGTGATTCTCTTTGATCTACTCACCTTCTGCAGTGAGAACTTGCTTAGCTTTTAAAGCACGATACGATGGTTTTCCGCTAGGCAGTGGGCCAGCAGCCATCTCGACGGACTTACGTCAGAATCACGCTACGAGTGATTCTCTTTGATCTACTCACCTTCTGCAGTGAGAACTTGCTTAGCTTTTAAAGCACGATACGATGGTTTTCCGCTACGCAGTGGGCCACCAGCCATCTCGACGGACTTACGTCAGAATCACATTACAAGTGATTCTCTTTGATCTACTCACCTTCTGCAGTGAGCACTCGCTTAGCTTTTAAAGCTCGATGGTTTTTTCGCTAGACAAATCGACAACGTCAGCAACCATCTTTAATTATTTTCAGGCTTTGGCTTTTGCATTTTGACATGTTGTTCGTTGACAAAGAGGAACCTTTCATTTTTACGGTACTGGGCCTAAAATGGAATCCTACGACTGATTTATTTTCTCATTCTTCTTGTCCCTTTGACAAACCGTTCACAAAGCGGGCTATTCGTTTGTAAATCAGTCGTATTTTTGTTGCTATCCTCTTGTTTTTATTCATTTTTCATGTCTTTTTGCTAGTCAAACGTCTTCTAAAACCGTTGTGGTACTTCAATGTATCCTGGGATGATGAAACATCTGAACAGATACATCTGATCTCTGTACTTGTATGTGTTACATTTCTGGTGTTATTTCTATACAGGAACATCTATCGCAAGATCGGAGATCTTGACAGCTATACTGCTGACTGATCTAGTCACTTTTGTCAACGAGTCTAGTCCAATTTTCATGCTCGCTCTGTCTCGACAAGATTGGAACTCCTGGCAGCCATATTGCTGGCTGATCTAGTCACTTTTGTCAAAGGGTTGTTCGTCCGATCTTCCGATATTTCGATTCCGATATCGACGATTGCGCTCCCTTGAGCTAATTTTTCTACCCTAAATTGTCAATCGTATTAAACACATACAAGAACTGATACCACACTCTACTTGGCATTAAATGCCTTCTAATCAACACCTCTCTGATTGTGTTAGTCGTGTTTTATCACTGGCACAATTATTAGAATTTTCACCAAACTGGCATTTTCCTATTGTGGAACTCGTCGAAATATTACTTCCTGGTTGTCATTGAAGACTTAAAATGGGACACCACGCCGAGATTTCGACGCTATTCTTCTTCTTGTCTTTTCGAACCCCACGGAATTCTTATAGGAAAGTGGGCCAACGGTATTGTGTATGACACAGTCTTTCTAGTTTAGTCGGTCGAAAAATTCTACTGATTCGACGCTATTCTTTTCTAATTGATGACATTGTACGCGTTGTTAATCTGAGCACAGGGTCAGACGACATCCAACAATGTTCTGTGGTCAAAATATGACCGCCGCTCATTTGTCAATTCATATGTTATTATTACTTAGTTCTTTATTAGTATATCGATCTTTCATGTCTATTCTTTTCATTTATATTTTCAGCTGTTCGTAAAAACATTCGTTTTTGGCGCGGGAGAATGTTTGGGAAAGTATATACTATTTGTTTTCATATTTTTACATTTAATATTTTTCTGTTACGGTACTGTAATGTGATCTAATTCAATGCTATGTATTCTAACGACTTTGGTAAAATATATTGCTTCCTGTAAAATTGCTAAACTGATTGTCTCATTTATTATGTTTTAAGTACGAAGAATTTGACTTCTCTTTTGTATTCTGTGTCACAAATATGCACACAAGTGTACGGTTTCGTATTAAGGTCTCAAATAACTTAAATTATCGCATTCAAAATGATAATATAATAGGGTGATTTATTGATGTACCCTCTTCCACCCAACGGCCAAAAGGGTCTTTTCTGACCTGCAATCTCGACACTTCCTCCCAAGACAGCGAACGAAACACACGAAGTTTTTTGGCTCTCGTGCCATAGAGCCGCGTCGGCGGACGTCCCGAAGTACCAACGAGATTTACTTTATAATTATTTATCTATTATCATTCAACCAGCGACCTCTTAAGTTACAAACAACACAGTTTATTAGGGCTGCAGTCAGTAGGTTTGGCCAGGATGTTATAGAAACACTCTTTTGACTTTTGGACTTTCGAGCTTTCGGAATTATTTTATTCCTTCTTCAAGACACTGTAATTAGAAGAAAGTGTAAATATTTAGAACAAAATTTTAACTTTCCAACTAAATTTTAAAATGTATTTTGTCCATTATTTTACATGTTATATTTTATATGTGTGTTTTTAATGTTGAGTGTCATAGCTTTACACAAATAATCTCAACGACTAGTAAGTTGTAATGACAATTTGAGATATGTTGTAAATATTTACACTTTCTTCTAATTACAATGTCTTGAAGAAGGAATAAAAGAATTCCGAAAGCTCGACCAAAAGTAAAAAGAGTGTTTTTATAAAATCCCGCCCAACCTACTGACTGCAGCCCTAATAAACTGTGTTGTTTGTATATATATATATATATATATATATATATATATATATATATATATATATATATATATACAAACATATAACATACAATACATATATAGATAGATAGATAGATAGAATTTATTCATCCACAAAGTTTACACAATTCTTACAAAAAAAATGTATAAATCTTATAGGACTGGTCAAAAATTTTAGTACAAAAGAGTAAGTAAAATATATACTAAAAGTACACATGATTAAAATAAAACAGTGATTACAATAAAATAAATAAGAAATAAAAGTTACAAATACAAATTTAGAACTATTGTTGCAAAAATGTTAAAAATTTAAAAATCCATCATCACTGTAAAATGTGTTGTCCAAGTTACAAATACAAATTTAGAACTATTGTTGCAAAAATGTTAAAAATTTAAAAATCCATCATCACTGTAAAATGTGTTGTCCATTAAAAATGAATACACAGTTTGGCGAAAACATGTATGTGAAGAATTACTGAGTGTTAATATATTGACTATTTTATTGTAACATTTTATTCCAATATATTCAGGTGCATGCTGGGATACACCTAATGACCTAATCTAGAGAAAGGTTGACGAAAATTTGATTTACCTCTAGTATCATGTGAGTGAATGTCCTCATTTCTGTCAAACTTGAGCTTGTTTTCCTCAATGTGCAATATTAATTGCAAAATTAAAAGGGTAGGTAGTGTTAAAATATTAGACTTCTTAAATAGTGGTTTGCAACTATCTGAAAATGGAACACCATACATACTTCTTAAAACTTTCTTTTGAGCTATAAATGCCCGTTCAAGATGAGATGAGCAACCTCAAAATAGTAAGCCATACTGAAGTACAGACTGGACTAAACTAAAGTAAATCATTCGCAATATATTAAATGAGACAGTTTCTCTTTAATTACGCATTATATAGCTACATGTACTTAACTTTGCTGATACATGATTTACGTGAGTTTCCCATGTAAGTTTAAGATCTAGGGTTACCCTCAAAAATTTCGTTGTAGTATAACTTTCTACTGATTTGTCATCCACATGTAAATAAAAGTCAGAATTTGCAGAATTTTATATGTATATATATATATATATATATATATATATATATATATATATATATATATATATATATATATATATATATACCTTACACTTGCCACAAAATAAGAGAGATTATCTAAAGACCTAACAGCTTTAATATTCTATTATCTGACATATTCAGGACACTCTTTAAAAGTACTTACATGAAAATTAATATTACAATGGAGACATTTCATCATAAATTCCCTTCATGTGCTTTATCAGCACAATTTTTATATTTTTCATCCCCTCTACATTGATTTTTTGTATGACGAAAACGAAAACAATGATAGCATTGAACCACTGTAATCATATATGGCTTTACCCTAAAGGGAATCCGGTATATAGAAACCTCTTTTGGAATTTGTTTCCTTGAAAAGGTAAACGCAACTGTCTCTGTATTTATATATTTACCTGAATCATGTTTTAATTTTCTTTTGAAACATCTTACCTCCAAAATTTTAATATTTACTGAGGATGTATCCGAAAAACTAATTAATTCAATATCAAAAATACTTGCATCAACATTATTTACTACACCCCTACAATTTACTTTATTAGCAGGAATAAAGAGTTCATATCCATCATTTTTAATCTCTATATTTGAAACAAATTTATTAGCACATTCCCGTTTCTTAAAAACAAGACTAATTCGGTTTTTACCTTAATTTTAATTTTTTGTACATTCTCAATTTTCTTATGTATATATTTGGCTAGCTTTAAAAACTAATTACTGACGTTATTATTTTTTGAATCCATATAGACCTCGGATGGGCCAATGTCGGTATACAATAAGAATACTGTTTTTTGTCTTTTTTAATATCATATTGATTAGTGTCTCTGAATTACCATTAGTTTCAACAAATGTTTTGTCTTAATTTATACTGCGTTCTAAACCTGAATCATCTATCTTACTTATTGCCACCCTAACACTGCCAACCCCCACTGTGCTATCCCCCATTGTAAAGCCTCTTTAAACTTTGTTTTTTTTTTCAAATGATTATATACAATCAAAATTACTTATATACAACTAAAAGTTAAATTAAAGTTTATAAGGATAGGAAGTTAGTTACCTCTATTAAGTTTTGTCTTTTTTTTTTCCCACCTGCATTTTGAATTTTAATTCACTTACTACTATAATACAACCTTTCTTCACAAAAGCCAATCACAGAATTTTCTTTGTAAATAATCAAATCTGACAGCTAAACAGTTGTCAAATTTGGTTGGTTGGTACTGCCCAAGACCAGTGTGATCAGTGCAGATAGTGACCCTCTCAGAACCAGGTTTAGATTTACGGAAACTAATGTTACACTTTTCAATGGAAGAGTGGTGTAACACTACACCTTGCAAAGGAACGACTTGTGTAGCACTTCTATACTTTTTTGGAACTAGTGCTAAACTAGAAAACAAAGGAACAGACCTAGTAAGTAGGTATTCCGAACTGTCAACTTAGTATGATTATGATTATTTAGATGGTATCTTAAATTGTGCTTAGGGTCAGATCTTTTAGTCTATAATTTGTTACTTATTAAACTCAATATGTACATAAAAAACCAAACAACAATGGAATGTTGTCCAGCAAATTGGATGTAAAATGTAAAAATAATAGAAATGAGAAAATCTTCTACACATTTTGAAAAAGTGTGTGTCAATTTTCTGTTTTGCTACCGAAGTTGGTATGCTACTATTTTGTTAATGAGTGATAAGCCTTACTTGGAGTGTGGTAATTGAAGGAGATTCTTCAAAGCATAGTAATTCTTTCGGTATTGGCTTACGAGACCAAAATTTCTGATTTTTTTCATACTGATGGATTGGTAAGTTTTCTGGACATAAAATGTACTTCTTTAATTCACTGTCTACAGAAGTTAATATCGGAGGGGCTTCCATAATAATGAATCTAAATCACATCTAAAATCTAAATTATGAAAATATAGGTTAATATAATATAACCACAGCACAGACTACTAAAAATAGGGTTGAATTGTTGATACTTACCGAAAGCACCGAACAACACCGAAAAGCGTTGTTCGGTGCCGAAAGTACAAGGTGCAAGGTGGTACAAGCTGATTATAGCTGCAAATGTCAACTAAGAATTAAAATATTTCGGTTTGGCAGTGTCGGGGATTTTTTTAGAATGCATCTGTTGTATGCTTCAAATATAAGGACAGAAAGCTTTTAAAAAGTACATATCGATCTATTTTATGAATTCTGCAATTTTAAATTACTGTGAAACAATAACGAGTAAATATTTGTCTCTCTCTCGAGATTAGTTCAAGCGTCTATTGCAATCTGGCAACTGCTGATTTGATGATTGCCAAATCCATTCCCTAATCTATCAAAGAATAATTGCCAAAAAAAATTTCTAATAAAAAACTGCAATTAATCTTCAAATAAACAAATATTTACTCATTCTTGTTTTATATAAATCAAACATTGCAGAATTCATAACATAATATAAACAAAATGTACTTTTCTAAAGCTTTATCTTTTTATATTTAAAGCATACAGCATCTACATTATAAAAACATGCCAACACTGCTAAGTGCTAAACCGAAATTTTTAGGATCGGTTATCGAGAGCTCTCCGCTCTCCGTGCCGTAATAGTTACGACGAAGACAGACTGAGGGCGCTGGCACGCATTGTCATTGGCATGGGCGCGAACGCGAAGAAAAATCATAACATAACCATTTAAATTATTGCTATTTAAATAAAGCTGTTGTAATCAGGGAACTGCGATTTTCTTTTTTTTAATATGGCTGTTAGTTGCGTAGCTGTCTAGTTTAGTACTAAAAAATCTACCCAACGAAGGCGTAAGTTTAATTACTTATATATTTAATTCAATATTAAAAACAGGTTATTTTCCACTCCAATGGAAAGTTGCTCAAATTGTTCTGATTCCAAAACCTAATAAGGATCACACGGAAGTATCTTCATACCGTCCTATTAGCTTGTTGCCTATTATATCTAAAGTATTTGAACGGCTTTTTCTGAGAAGACTGGAGCTTATTTTATATGACAGTAATGTTTTACCGAATTATCAGTTTGGGTTTAGGAAACAACATGGTACTATCGAACAAATTCATAGGGTGGTAAAGACTATCAGAAATTCGCTTGAACAAAAAAATTACTGTACTGCTGCATTTCTAGATGTCTCTCAAGCATTCGATAAAGTTTGGCATGTAGGTCTTATCTCCAAAATTAAATCTATATTTCCTCATCCCATAAGTTCACTTTTAAGATCCTACCTGACAGATCGATTCTTTCAAGTCAAAAGAGGTGGGGAAATCACTAACCTGTTTCCAATTTGTTCCGGAGTTCCACAAGGAAGCATACTAGGACCCACCCTCTACTTAATATTCACATCAGATCTCCCAACGACGACCAATACAACAATCGCTACATATGCCGATGACACAGTTATCATGGCTCCAAATTCTACAGCAACTGAAGCAGCCCAGGTATTACAAAATCACCTACTTAAACTAGAGAGCTGGCTTAAGCTGTGGCGAGTCCAAGTTAACAGTTTAAAATCAACACAAATAACGTTTACTTTAAAAAAAGGTGTCGCGCCACCAGTTTCTATAAACAACACTCCACTACCAGTTAATAACGTCGTTAAATACTTAGGAATCCATTTGGATAGCAAACTTAATTGGGGCATCCACATCTGGAAGAAACGCCTTCAACTCAGCTTAATCTACAGGAAAATGTATTGGTACATGAGTCGAAAATCAAATCTTAGCCTGGAGAACAAACTTCTGATATATAAATGTATTTTAAAACCGGTATGGCAATATGCAGCACAAATCTGGGGTACAGCAAGTAATACCAACATACAAAAACTTCAACGTTTCCAATCGAAAGTACTGCGCCAGATCTGTAATGCCCCTTGGTATATCACGAACCACAGATTACATCACGATTTACAGCTACAAACAGTTTGCGAAGCAATATCTGCTGTAAACTCTGTATACAAGAACAGACTATCCTGCCATCCAAATCCGCTGGCCACGGATCTGCTCAACATTTCACACGTAAGAAGATTAAAACGACCAGACCCTTTGGACCTCTAGTAAATCAGGAAAAATAGAACATAGTGTCATGGTGCGGTGAAATAACAAGTTTCTATTCAGGTGTTTTCTAAATCTTTCCTTAACTTGTGTTTTTGCCTTGTAATTCTCATATGTGTGTCAGTGATGTTTACCTGTATTAAACTCTGTTTGTTAAGTTCAAATTAGCTGATATATCATAGATTATATTTATGTTATCTTTTACCTGGGTGCTCGCCACTGGGCAGCTTCCCACTATGTTATTGTACATATATTATACATATTGCTTATTGTTTATAATGAGACAGATTGCAATAAACATTGGTTGTTAAATAAAAAAAAAAAAAAAATATGGCTGTTATGTGTAAAATTTGTAAAAAAATTCTCTCCAGTCAATCATGCTTGAATAGACATAATAAAAAAGTTCACAACCAGAAAAAGACTGAAATAATAAGTTACGAGTTAAATGTGTTTAATTCGAAGTGTTTTGAATGTGCAATTTCTTTTAAATTTATTAAGGATTTACGCACACACCTACAGGACAAACACAACGTAGCAATAGAAATGATAGAGATTACCTTTAATGATTCTAAAGGTAAGTATTTGTACAACAAATTGTGTTATTAAAATAATAAAATATATTTTTAGAGTTTGACGATTGGTTGGAGGATACAAATAAAAAAGAAAAAACAGAATATGTTTTGACAAGAGGATGCAAATTGAGGAAAACTGATGATGGCACTGTTAAAATGTATTATTACCACTGTAATAGAAGCTATAAGAAATGTAATGCATAAAACGTTTTGAATAATAAATGTTTTACTAAATACTTTCAATATTACAGGTAACATTATTCAGGATGAGGTCAGAAAAAGGTTGCCAAAGATGCAAGGTTCAGAAAAACTATTGTTTTCTTGCACAAGTCAAATTATATCAAGCCAACTAAATAATGGAAAATGTATAGTTACATATTATAAAAGTCACTACCACCATGACAATGAAATTCGACATTTGCATTTATCAAAAATAGATAAAAACCAAGTTGCAAACAAATTATTAGCAGGAGTATCTGTTTCTAAGTAAGTTACTAGCACATATATTCACCTGACAGTCTACTGACCATAGGTGTGTAATAGCACATATTTTACATCAGTTATAATTTAAAATATTTTACAGGATACTGGATCAAAATAGAGATCAGATTGTTGAAACTGATGTGCAAAGAATTCATCTATTAACAAAAAAAGATATATACAATATCAAAAATTCTTATGGTATAAGCATATCAGATGATGGTAGAAGAAATGGAGATGATGGTAGAAGAAATGGAAATGATGCTGTCGGTGTGGACATGTGGGTGCAAGAACAACGAAGTTTTGAGGAAAATGCGGTCATATTTTATAAAAAGCAGGGTATTGAACATAATAATCTTGAGCAGAATGATTTCTGTTTAATAATTATGAATAGATCACAGACATATATGTTAGAGAAGTTTGGTGAAAATATAATTGCCATAGATTCAACACATGGTTTAAATGGTTACAACTTTGAACTTACAACATTAATGGTTGTGGACGAATTTGGCGAAGGGTTTCCATGTGCATGTATGTTCACAAACCGACAAGACACATTTATACATAAGCTTTTTTTTGAAAAACTTAGGGATGCTCTAGGACGTATAATTACTCCTAAAACTTTTATGTCTGACATTACGGGGGTATTCTACAACGCTTGGCAGCAAGTAATGGGCAAACCTTGTTATCAATTATATTGTGCATGGCACATCGACCGTGCCTGGCAACAAAATTTATCAAAAATATCCAGCAGTGACAAAAAAAAGTGGGTGTATAAAACTCTGAAATATTTGCAATATATTCCAGAGACAGAAGAATTTCAAAGCAGTTTAATTAACACTTTAAATTTATTTTATGAAGATCCAGATACTGTAGAGTTTGCAAAATATTTTAAGAATAATTATAGTACTAATTCCAAACTTTGGGCAGTCTGCTATAGGCGAGAATGTGGAATCAATACCAATATGTACCTAGAGTCTATGCACAAGACAATAAAATACTTTTATTTGCAAGGTACAACTGTAAAACGATTAGATAAAGGCTTACATGCGGTTTTAAAATATATTCGAGATAAAGTTGTTGATAGAATAATAAAAAAAACTAAAGGTAAGCATACTAAACGCATTTCTGCAATTGTTTCAAAACATGGTCAAGCAATAACATTATCTTTTGAGGTAAATCAGAATGAAAATGAAACGCTTTTATCAACATTTGGTGATAATAATACTACTTATACTGTTACAAAAGTAAACGACATTCCTTGTTGTGAATTACAGTGCAAATACTGCAGTATATGTGTGCACGTTTACCAATGTTCGTGTGTAGATTACTTTTTAAATAACACAATATGTAAACATATACACTACGTAGGATTACATAATAATAAACCACCGACAGTAAACAAACATGAAAATGAAAGTAGTGAAGAAATTAAAATGCACTTAAACACAATGCAAAACATAAACAATGAAAATTGTAATATTGAAGTTGAAGCTATGCAGAAAAAAGTTTTTACTTTGCTAACAAATATATCTGAACAAGTAAGAGAATCTTCAAATGTAAAGGCTTTACAAGAATGTTGCAGCTATTTAAAAAAGGCTTCTTTAATATTAAATGTTGAAGCTAATAATGTGTCGCTGTCGCTATCCGGTACTGTTAGATCTGAACCTACAAACAAAAAAATTGAGAAGCAATTGCAGTTTTTCTCTACAAAGAAGAAACAAAAACTTAAAAAAACTTTTGTCAAAAAGCCAAATATGGATGAAAAACAGTTAATTTCGGATGTTTTAAATACACGTCCGTATATTAGCTCAAATGTGGATAACGATCACAAATATTGTAAAAGTACTAATAAATAATTTTTACAACAAAAATTCTTGTTTTAAAATTCCACAAACTGAAATAAAATTCAAGTTTTTCAAAACCTGCTTTATTTTATAGTCAACTTTTCTGTAACTCCCTATGAATTTGTCTCTGTTAAAAACAACTATGAATTTTTTCCTTGTCTTAAAACAGGTAAAAGTTAATGAAGAATAACTTTCGCTAAAAATAAAAATAATTAAGTTTCTTAGCACAGTCTCCGTGGACATATTATAAATAATAACCTAATAATTTTTAGAATATACTAATCCCGATGGCTTATAACTTAATATTTTTGTTTTTGAAACAGCGTTCACTTGCAACAAACATTTGAATTTCGCGGTTTTAAGTCAAGATACCAACCTGTAGCCAATATCATAACCAGCACGGAGAGCTCTCGATAGCCGCTCCTAAATTTTTTGTTTCATGTTTGACATTTGTGGCTATGATCAGCTTGTACTTTCGGTAATCCCTTAAGGTGGGTACACATATGCTCCGAATGCCGTCTCGAACCCCGTCGCGTTCTCAAGTGTGGACGGAGTCATGCAACCGCGTACCGTACCTCGACGCGTCAACAACGTACATCGAAGCGATCCATCGGTTGTCGGTAAAATGAAAAGAAATTTGAGCGCGACAATGTACACCGCGAATTCATGTTTGGACTAGCTTGCGAATCTTTTATCGAATCTCCAGTCATTCAAAATAGTCAGTCTGTTATTTTGAAGGTTGAAGGTGTTTTTAAAGTTGAGTGCATCAAGATGGAATGGACGGAAGAAAATAGTTTACTCTTAATCGAAAATTATCGGGAAAAGAGATATTATGGGATACAAATAATCCCAGATACTACAATAAAATAAAAAAAAAATCGGTTGCCTGTAAAGTCGGTTTTACGGGCGAAGATTTTACGTGACAACGTCTTTTTCTCGGTAGAATATTTATTGATATGAATATTATTAAATTGCACAATAGGAACAAGGAATTGAATGAAAATAAGAATTGCACAAATTTTAACTATAGAAATATATTTTGTTTACTAAAACATTGTACATGTAAACTTAAACTTAACTAATTTCTATTTGAGTGATTTTGTTGAGGATAGGACGATGATAGGAGAAATATGAAATCTAATTCTCTAGTGCTGCGCGCGCAGCGGACCGATCATGTTTGAGTGGGAGAGAGACGCAAGGCATTCGCCGGTCCGGCGGGCCTCTCTCTCGTTCGGTGACTCATCGTAACAGACGTGAGCGGGCGTTACACTTTTTCATGAATGACTCCGAGCCACAACCTAATTTAAGACGTTGTCACGTCAAAAAACGATGCATGGAAAGAGATTGCTTCTAAAATGCAAATTACAGTGGATGAGCGTAAAAAACTGACCAATCTTCTATCTGGATTACGGAGAGAAAATCTTGCATCTTGAACATGCAAATTCAACTCAATTACTGCTGGAACGCTAAAATGTTTGGTACAAAGTACGGAGCGGTGTTCGGTTCGTTACTTATTTCAATGCCCCCTGTAACAACGTCGCGAACTTCTGTTGATCGCGTCGCTGTACGCGACGGGATTCGAGACGGTATTCGGAGCATATGTGTACCCACCTTTAGAGTAGGGAATTCTACTCGTCATTGACGAGTAGAATTCCCTACTTTAAGGGTAAACCCAACCCACGGTTCGTAGACTTACTACGGTTACCTCTTCCGACTGGGGTGGGGATGCTTGAGTTACGACACCAGGGCCCTGATTCTAATTGAGATTTCGACTCAAAGTGGTTGAAATTTCATTTCGAGTCGAAATTAATCTGACATGACTGACTGGACTGGGCCGACTGGGAGAAGTGAACTTAGGTTCAGTTTAGGTAGGCGGTGTTTTGATCCTTGCAAGGAAAACTGAGGCAAAAAGTATTAATATGGCTGTGTTTTACGGACATTTGCTAGTTTTGGAGGAATTAGAGAGGATAGATATCCGACGCTCATAACGGAGGATAAAAAGAATGTTACGGGATACTCAAAATTCTTTTTCACTAAGTGATGCTCAATTTAGGCAGCAATTCCGGCTTAATAAACAAGCTGCAAATTATTTAATAAGGGTATTGGAACCATATTTGGAAGAAGGTGTTTATGCCTCTAGGATACCCAAAATGTTTAGGGTTAGTATTACTAAGCTGCAGTAAATTTAAAAATATATTAGAATATAACCACTAAGTCAAATCTTAGTGGTTATAACTTAAGGATCTCCCACATCGCCTTTTTTTTCTTGACATCTTTTCTTTCAATTCAAAATATGATTGAGAATGGCCAATATTTATGATTTAACAACTCAAACAAGACAAAAAAAGACGTTCACGTAACGTAAACAAAACAAACAACAAACATTCAACAAGCGTAGTGCAGCCAATAAACAACAGGGCCAACCCAAATTTTCAGCAGTGTCAAAATGATAAAGTAAATATCCCCAGTTTTAACTACAATCGAAATAAATGAGAATCGCTAGCGATTGCGACTGTCATGGCGTAGTCGCTTTTAAATTTCGACATCGAAATGAAATAGAATCAGGGCCCAGAGTACACAAGAATACAAAACCCATTTATTCGCGATTGAAACTGAATGTAGAGGGCAGGTCGATTGCAGTGTTGATTGGTTGAAGGGAAAGAATTACGTCACGAGAGTACAGTTTCGGCACAGTATGTGGTTTCGGGCTTAATGTTTATTGGTTAGGCGGAAGAGGCAACCGTAGTAAGTCTACGAACCGTGAACCCAACCGGTTGAGTTTACCGAAAGTACAAGCTGAATATAGCCGCAAATGTCAAACATATTTCGGTTTGGCAGAGTTGGCATGTTTTTATAATACATATGTTGTATGCTTCAAATATAAAGAGATAAATATTTTAAAAAGTACATTTTGATTATACTATTTTATGAATTCTGTAATTTTTAATTTATATGAGGCAATAACGAGTAAATATTTGTCTCTTTCGAGATTAATTGCAAACATCTGTTGTAATCTGGCAACTGCTGATTTGACGATTGCCAAATCTATCCCCTAACCCCTAATCTATCAAAGGGTAATCGCTAAAAAAAATTCTAATGTAGACTTTACACTACATGATTTTATCATATGACTATCATATGAGATTTGTTATGATTCTTTGATTCTCTGATGTTTTAAAAAATCGTGTTTACACTGCATGATAAGTTATGGCTTATGATATGAATGACAATGAGTGAGGTTTTATTGATTTTTCTTTTTGTTTATGGTCATAGAGATATTAGACACAGTACAGGTATCAACTATTAGATTTTTAAACTATTATAATGGAAAATAAATCTTTGATTGCATTGGCTTCACGACTTTTAACTTTTTTACGATACAGCAGTAAGAAGGAAAAGATCAGACGCCTTTGGGCTCGCAGGTGGCTCTTACCAAGTCTGTGGCTCTTACGAAGAAATCGTGGACAGGGTATATCAAATTTAGTGTTGATAATATTCCAAATTAAAAATAATTAATAAATAAACTAAACTAAAAGTATGACTAAGAAGACTATAAAACACTAAACTAAGAATAAAATAAACTAAATAAATAATAAAAGAAAAATACGACACAATGACACACATTAGATAATAGGTTCAATATCAATGCACCAAACAAAAAATAAATAAAGAATGTTGTCTCTCTGTAAGGGAATGTTGCTGAATCGACATAAGAATAAGGCGCGATATTTAAATATATTGGTGTTATACCCATGATACCCGTATTATTACCGAAAATCATATGATTTTATCATGCGGAATAGGTACCGTCCTGTTCTCCTATGACAAGCTATGACGAGCCGCTTATGACAAAATCATTTGACAAATCATACAGTGTAAACATGTAAATTTCACTTCATGACCAAATCATATGACAAATCACATGATAAATCATGTATTGTAAAGTAGACTTAATAATTAACTGCAATTAATCTACAAAGAAACAAATATTTACTTATTGTTGTTTTATATAAATAATAAATTGCAGAATTCATAACATAATATAAACAAAATGTACTTTTCTAAAGCTTTATCTTTTTATATTTGAAGCATACAGCATCTACATTATAAAAACATGCCAACACTGCTATACCGAAATTTTTTGTTCCATGTTTGACATTTGCGGCTATAATCAGCTTGTACTTTCGGTAAACTCAACCAACTCAACCCAGGGTTCGTAGACTTACTACGGTTGCCTCTTCCGACTGGGGTGGGGATGCTTGAGTTACGTCACCAGAGTACACAAGAATACAAAACCCATTTATTCGCGATTGAAACTGAATGTAGAGGGCAGGTCCATTGCAGTGTTGATTGGTTAAAGGGGAAGAATTACGTCACGAGAGTACAGTTTCGGGCTTAATGTTCATTGGTTAGGCGGAAGAGGCAACCGTAGTAAGTCTACGAACCGTGAACTCAACCAGTTTACCTTCATTTTACCTGTGATTTTACCCTTAGAGTAGGGAATTTTACTCGTCAAAGGAGATCCTTCGGAGGCCTCGCAGACTAAACTAGACTCCGAGGAGGTCAGAGGAGATAGTCATCCTTGAATCTGCCTTTTTATTTACCTTATTTGCTATTGATTTATATTGATATTTTATGTGCATTTTTTGATATATATTCTTTTGGGTTATTTTCTGTACTTTCTGCTGTGGCATTTCTTTTAGATCACGCACAGAGAAAGTACCCATTTTATTTGCTATATTATTATTGCATTTTTGATCTGTCGAATACATTTGTTGTGATACTTCTCCTCGTAGATCATACGCTCGAATATATTCGTTGCGATATTTCTCTTAAGAGATCACACGCTCGGTGTATTCCATTTTGCTATTTTATCATTGCATTTACATTGTTTTAAATATATTCATTGCGATATCTCTCCTTACGGAGACCACACGCTTTGAAAATATTTGCATTTCTATTTTTTACTTGTGATCTCCTTCCGTTAGTTAAGGAGACACAAGAGTTTTCGAGGATTCCTTCCGTAAGTCAAGGAATCTCTCAAACTGCCCTTTTATCGTTGCATCTTATATTTATTTGTATATACAAATATCATTTCTATTTTCTCATTTACTGTTGTGCAGATAACGCTCTCGTGGTACTTCTATTTTTATAGACTAAGCACAAGAGACGTTTGCAATAATAAGTTCGAACTTGCATTCTTATTTCTCACATATTTCAAATATACATCTATGTACATTGTGTCTGAGTTTTATTGTGGCATTTTACCGAAGTAATCACGCACTACAAACTTCAGACGAACGGAATTGTGACAGAGCAGGAGACAGGCCAATCCGCCACCCTCCACTCCTCTTGGCAACACCGCATTAACCCTTAAGTACTAACACCTTAAATCAATGGCGTAAACACTAACCGCCTGACAGACGGGTTTAACATTTTAGTGAATATTTTTTGTTTTTTATATACCTTGATGCAAAAAAATATTGCAATGACTTACTGAAAGTATTAGTTATCCAAAAAATACAGTAATTAATATAGTTTATCTGTATTTATTAAAATAAAAAATATTATAACAAGAATGGATCGGTTTTTTGTGGACATTTTTACGCCTGAAAAAAAATGTGATAAAAATTAAACAAATTAAACTATATTGATAAAAATTTATAATCGGGTTAAGTAAAGAGTAAGAAACATTAAAACAATAATATTTTTAAAAAATGTTCACACAAAAAAAAACTGATAGTCACTAAAGTTGGTAGAGTGTAGCGCACTCCAAACAAATTTTTTTCGCACATTCCAAACAAATTGGTTTCTGACAATGAAAGCAGACATAAGCTGTTCTTCTTTTCTTTTTATAATGACAGTAAGAACAGTCCTTCCTTTTTTCTAATTTTTCCACTCTTACTTCTGAACGCTGTTGAGGTTCATCTATATTCAGTATCTCGCATATGCTCAACTTTAGTTTTCTAGGTAAAGAGGAACTTTCTAGTCTTCTGTGTAGCTGAGGTTGGATAAGTTGAAATGCCAGTTTTTCAATAAAATTGGGCCTTTCTAAATGAGTATTATTTTTAAAAGATTCATAAAGAATATAAGCATTTACTGTACTTATATCAAACATTCTGAAAAATATAGCCATAGGCCAACGGCGAGTTCGACGACTGCTTGTAAATTTGGCACATTTTTCATGCATTGAATCGACACCACCCTTTGTTGAATTATAATCCACTATTATGTGTGGTTTTTTAGTATCTGTATCCTCAGTGGCTGCGTGATGAGATGATGATACCAAAATTACGGCTTTATTTTTATGTGTTGTGTGTGAACGTAAAGTAATGTGTTTTGTAAATCCGTAAATTGCCGTTCCCACTTCTCGTCGTCTGGTGGGTAAGAAGATAGGAGGAATTTCTTTACGATTCTTACGGAGAGTTCCAATGCAAGTTAGACCTTTACTCCTCAATACCTCTACCAGTTCTATAGATGTAAACCAGTTGTCAAAGGTTATAGATCTGTTGGTCCCATAGAGAGGAGTAGTTAAGCGCATAACAGCCTGTGTCGGCTTACTGTATCTTTTCTGTTCCTCTGTAAGTCCAATACCGTCAGAATTTTTTCCCGTATATATATAAGCATTGAATAAATAGCTAGTTCGAGCATCAGTACAACACATAATTTTTATACCATACTTTACGGGCTTACTCGGTATGTACATTTTGAAGCGACATCGACCTCTGAATCCCACTAGCATCTCATCAATACAGGCTGAAGTTCCCACAGTGTAGCATGCCTGACTGTTGTTAATAAATTCACTAAAAATTTCTGAAATCGGTGCTGCTGGATCCAACACTATTCTCTCATTTCGGTCTTCGGGATTGTCAAATCGCAAACATGAAAAAAGGAACGCACATCTCTCTTTTGACATAATGCATCTCATTATTTCTCTACCAGTTCCATTAGTAGCAAAAATAGTATCTAGGTTTTCATTGTTTGATTTAAATAAGCATGTAAATGCTAAAAATCCCAAAAATGCGTGAAGTTCTGTCATGTCAAGGTCTTTGAGAGAAGGTGAATTTTGATTTTTGCACTTGGCTCTTTCTTTGCCGATTTTCACATTCATCCATCTAAGAATTATGTTGCAAATATTATCACTGAATAATAACTTTCAAACCTGCAAAGGGTCTGCACTATCTCCAATTTTAGCTGCAGGGCGTAATCCAGGTAACTGTAAAACTATATTCTGCTGTGGACGCCGGCCTCTATTTGAAGTGGGAGGATTTTTTGACCATTTGTATCTATTTCTACCATAGAAATAATTCCCTGTCTCCTCTGGATCGTCTTCTTCACTGCTTTGGTCAACATTATCTTCTCTACAAGCCTGTTCTACCTCATTTTCATTTTCTGAAACTAAAAAGAGAACTTTAGGTAATGGTATACTATGCGGTCTGCCGTCGCGTTTCTACTAAAGCTTACGCTCTACCCAGGGATGCGGTGTATACGCTGTATTCGACAAAAAAATCTTTACAAAGTGAACAAAACGCATAAATCATAAGAATTTCTATTTTAATTTTACATATCAATACTTTCAATAAATAATTCTTCAACATTATCCGTTTTATTCACTTTGTAAAGATTCTTTTTTTTGGTATTGTATACATGTGTTGCTAATCACCATATTCTTTTCTCAGAAGGGTTTGCAAACAATAATGAAAGGCACCATTGTAGACGAACTGTTTATTGCTAAGTACAATAAACATTTATACTACTATTATTTAGGAATATAAAATAAACTACGCAAATTTATTTTCTTTACTAATATGCAAATAACACCCTAATATTTTCCCAGGGTATGCACAAATATGAACCCCTCTTTTCAAATAACATGGCAAGGTAGATTTACTTTCATTTCATTTTACATTGATTTTGCTCCAAAATAAATGTAAAATAGTTGTTACTTGTGAATAATTAATTTTTCCACAAGATTTTTCTTGCATATCATTATTTTGTGCATCAGGTAGATCGCACCCTCGAGGTAGACCACATACTAGAGTAACACCGAACTTTAGTACAATACATACATAATAATTCCAAGAGATTTGACTTACCCTCTATTTCCGATTCCGTTTCGTGATCGCTGTCAATAGCAACATTTCCATCACAAATTGATTCAACTTCGCTTATGTCGTCATCTACGTCATCAAGCCATTTCAAAAGCATTTCCTCATAGTTTTTATCCCCATATTTGACCTTTTTTGACGTACTGGGTCTCTCATCCATTTTCAGATAAATAGTAAATAAATACGAACACTAACAACCCTTCTATCAGACGGAAATCACACTTTGAATCTAAATATCTTTAGAATAACAACCTGCAGCAAACTGCCGATCTCAATACTAATAAATAACAACCCAACTTGAAAAGTCAGGAACAGGCGACCTTCAAAATTTTTTAGGTAGGGAGATATCCCACTTTCGACAAGCGATGCCGTCTGAGAGACGGGGCGTTAGTACTTAAGGGTTAAGGTATTTTCTTCATTCTGTTTCAGATAGTCCTAGCGTTCAGACGTGCTCTGGTAAGTGTGATCTGGTGAGTGATATATTTTGAACATTTTTGAATTTTTTCTACACACTGTAGGTGTTGCTACACACTGTCATATCTGCGAGCGGCGCTTCTCCGCCAAAGATAAGAAAGTCCGAGACCACGATCACCTCATACCAGAAAATAACTACAGAGGTGCGGCTCATGAAGGATGTAACCACAGACCACTAATAACTAGACATTTCACGCAGGTAGCTCAAGGTCAAACTAAACTAAATGTCATTTGTAGTACCGATACAAATCTTAAGATGTCGCTATACTCTGTCTATACTAGCCGGTCACGGGAGGAATGAATCCTACTGCAACGCCCCTAACGAACATTTCCGAATTAGCGTTCTTAACTTCTTAATTTGTTCATGTCACATGTCATCCTTTACTTTGACGGGAGGGTTGAAAAATTCTGGAAAAAACTGATGGATATAAAATAAGTTAGATAAAAAATGAAATAAAAATATTCACTTTCAGTTTTATTGTGTAGTAGTGTAGTTAGTTATTAATGTTGAATTTTCGATTTATGTAAAGTAATGTACCTATCAGTTGAATTTTAAAATATTAGTTACGAAATTTAAATGATTATGCTCAAATATGATAGCAAATTAAAGTAGCAGGAACATATCAGAAAGAAAAATCAAGAGCTTAAACTGAAATACAAGAAGTTATATTGGTTATTAGATAGAAGCTCACAACTTACAATTAAAAACAAGGTAATAGTTTACAAACAAATGCTCCAACCAGTATGGTCCTATGGTTTACAGTTATGGATTTGTACTAGTGAGAGTAACCATGCTTTCCTTCAAAGAGTCCAAAACCGAATACTAAGAAACATAGTAAACGCCCCATTGTATATCCGCAACAAAGACCTACATCGGGAACTTCGTATAATAACAATTAAAGAAGAAATAAAGAAGATTGTCAAAGGTCACGAAAACTGACTCCACAACCATACAAACAGGGAAGTGTTAGAATTTTAGATAATCAAGACCTAGTCCGCAGGCTCAAACCCACCAAACCTTTTGAACTTGTGTGATAGTGATCAATCTATAAATGTCACTGTCAGTTTAAATTCGGGTAGTTAACCTAGCCACAACAGTGAAGTGTGCAACAATAATTATTAGATTCTAAGGTGAACCCTTGGGAATACCTAGGAAACTACAGTAGTAGATTAAGTTAAACATAAAATGCTGGTTAGTCTTAGGATTAGGTGCATTGTTAATGTAATAAATAATAAAAAAACTAAATTTTATTAATTACTACCTACAAATAATTGAAAAACACAATAAAGCAGAACAACATGATGGATAGATATAAAATATTTAATTAAAAATTAAATCTAACATAGGTATAAAAATGTGAAATTTTTTTATTCATAAAAAATCCCTATTTCTTTTGTATACGAGTGATCGTTTTCACTGATTTTATTTTCACAATCTTGTAGTAGTAACCTGATGTCAGAGGTACTTGGTTTTTGAAGTAAATTTTCAGATTTTGGAGTTTGTTTTTTCTTAGTACTAACAAACCTCACTTGTTTTTCATATTTCTTATTGCCAGGCTAATTGTAAACATCTTTTAATGTCTTACCTTCTTTTTCAATCAAACTTAGTATAGTGTCCATCATTTTTCCAACTTTCAATAATTTAACATCAGAAGTTAGTTTTTTTGAAGAAATTAATTCATATATTATATCCAGCTTAACTTTAAGATCTTGGTTTTCATAATCTCCTTTGTTAATCATACTTTCGTTTACCACAGTATGGATAATATCATCAGTTTCTGTCTCAGTTTTTTGAATGGGTATTGATGGCTGGAAATTATTTCTAATAACTAATAAGTCTTACATTCGTTGCAAAAAATATGACAACTTTTATTTATTTTTAAACACTCATTTACCTTTTGAACATGATACTCTGTATTGTACCAATAAAACACTGAAAACTTTGTTTTCAAAACTTCAACAAAATTTATTTTAAATTCTTATCACTACAGCTGTTTCGGCTGATTGCCTTTCTCAAGTGATCTGTTTTTGGCATGGGTTTACACTTTATAGTCTCTAATGAAATAGGTTGAGGAGGGGAGAACTGTTTGTCTCAAGCTGGTCATTCAGAATTATATCTGTGTTTTTTAATTTGTTGATTTCCATAGATTCTAACAAAGATAGCTTAAGGCCTTTATTTTGAATGTGTAGAATTTTAAATTCGTCATTAAAAGAATGATTATGATCTAGAAGGTGAAGTGCGTATGTAGAATCTGTTTTTCTATTATTGAAAGCCCTTTTATGTTCTGCTATTTGTTTATTAAAATTTCTACCTGTTTGACCAATGTAAGTTTTTGGGCAGTCGCCACATTTAAGTTTGTACACACCACTGTGTAAGTGTTTTTTATGTTGGCTCTTATTGTTTTTAATATATTTGCCTAGGTTGTTATTTGTTCTGAAAGCTGGTGTTATTCCTTTCTTTTTTATGTGTTTGGCTATTTTTGTTGATATTTTGCCCGTATATGTAATCGAGCAGAAGGTACTGGGTTTTTTCTCTGGTGGTGGAAATACTAAGTTCAGGGCTTTCTTGTGTAGTTTTTGATTTAACATTTTATTAATTGTTTGTTCGTTGTATCCATTGTTTACTGCTATTTGCTTAATGATATTTAATTCTGTCTCAAAATTGTATTTTGACATAGGAATTGCTGTTAATCTATGTAACATACTATGATAGGCTGCCAGTTTATGTTGTGTGGGATGGGATGATGAATTGTGAATAGTCGTGTCAGTATGGGTAGGTTTATGAAATATGGAGAAATCATGTTTGTTTTTAAGTCTGGTAATTTTTAAATCTAAAAAATTTATGGATTGATTTTGTTCTGTTTCTATTGTAAATTCAATATGACTATGAAGAGAATTAATATACGATAATAATTGGTCGAGTTGCCTGTTAGTTCCTGTGAAACATACCAGTACGCCGTCTACGTATCTCCACCAATATAAAAACTGTTTGAATATGGGGTGTTTTGAAATCTTTGTCTCTAGATGATCCATAAAAATATCTGATAGCAATGGGCTTAGAGGATTGCCCATTATAAGTCCTGCACTGTTATTTGTATATAATTCATTATTAAATTCAAAGTAGTCTTGGTTTATGCAAACAATGGATACAACGAACAAACAATTAATAAAATATTAAATCAAAAACTACACAAGAAAGCCCTGAACTTAGTATTTCCACCACCAGAGAAAAAACCCAGTACCTTCTGCTCGATTACATATACAGGCAAAATATCAACAAAAATAGCCAAACACATAAAAAAGAAAGGAATAACACCAGCTTTCAGAACAAATAACAACCTAGGCAAATATATTAAAAACAATAAGAGCCAACATAAAAAACACTTACACAGTGGTGTGTATAAACTTAAATGTGGCGACTGCCCAAAAACTTAAATTGGTCAAACAGGTAGAAATTTTAATAAACGAATAGCAGAACATAAAAGGGCTTTCAATAATAGAAAAACAGATTCTACATACGCACTTCACCTTCTAGATCATAATCATTCTTTTAATGACGAATTTAAAATTCTACACATTCAAAATAAAGGCCTTAAGCTATCTTTGTTAGAATCTATGGAAATCAACAAATTAAAAAACACAGATATAATTCTGAATGACCAGCTTGAGACAAACAGTTCTCCCCTCCTCAACCTATTTCATTAGAGACTATAAAGTGTAAACCCATGCCAAAAACAGATCACTTGAGAAAGGCAATCAGCCGAAACAGCTGTAGTGATAAGAATTTAAAATAAATTTTGTGGAAGTTTTGAAAACAAAATTTTCAGTGTTTTATTGTCACATAAAATGAATTTCCATCAAGTAACGGTCGAATCCATCAATTATACTCTGTATTATTTTGAACTGATTTTACTTTCCAGTTATTTTCATCTATTTTGCAGATGTCTTTCAATTCAATATCCTTACTTCTTACATGTGATTTCTTTATTAAATTCATTCTATATGAGTTATTACCTTTGACTTTTTTTTCAATTTTTTTATTACTACATCACGTACCAAGTTTAAGAGAGCATACAAACAAGTGTCTACCCATTTATTCTTTTTTCCTTGAAAATATACATGTTTCAGTGTTCGATGCAATGCTTCTAAGTACATATTTGTGTTAATGCCCAGTCCTTTTCTGTAACAATATGCCCATAAATGACAACGACCAGCATAGTAAGTTTGGAAGTATTGACCAAAAGCCTCAGTATCCTCACAAGCAAATAATTCAGATAATACAAAATTTAGCAATTCTTGAAAATCGTAAGGATCAGTTGACTGTAATAACAAACGCAAGTACTTATACACTTTTGCTTTCATCACTTGATCACCTTCAATTTTATTCAAGTTCTTACGCCAATTTCTATCGATGTGCCAAGCACAAAGGAGGTGATTATCTGGTTTACTCATAATATTAGTCCACGCATTAAAAAATTCTGGAGCATCATCAGACATAAACACTTTACATTTGATGTCACCAGTTTGTTCTTTAATAGAATTTAAAAAATGTGTTTGTTAAATTTAAAAACATTGGTATCTGCCCTGTTTGAAAGCAAGAAAGCAGTAGGCACCCATTCTCCAAATTCATCCACAACCATAAGTGTTAATAAGAAATCATAACTTGTAGTTCCATGCGTTGAGTCCGCACATATTTTGTCTGAGCCAAACAGTTTCAATTGTTTTTCTTGAAATTTCGTCATGAATATTAATGCAAAATCATTTATGTTGAATACATTAGGGAGATCATCTGAGCCTTGCTCTGTGTAAAATATAATTAAAAATTCATCTTTTAGAGACCTTAATCGTTCAACCCATAAACGAATGCCTATGACATCATTCTGATGTAGCTGAACATATTCTTTTAAAGAAAAGTCCCTGGTTATATTTCTCAAGTCTTGGCGATCGAAAAGACTGAGTCGTCCAAGGGATTCTTCAGAGTAAATCCCATTACGAATATCATCTAGGATTTTTTGGAATGACACACCTTCAGAGATTTTTCCTTAAAATAAAAAAATGCAAAGTTAATACAACATTACATTAGAAAAAAATGAGACATACCTGCTATTTGTTTTCTTTCAGTTTTAGTCAAATGTATATGGGTTAAATTACAATTATGGCCAAAATGAGGCATATACAAAGTGGCCTTTAACTGATTTCCATTACATATTAAATCCAAAGTTGAAGGACAAGTAACATCTAACTTAGAAAACCCATTTTTTTTTAAAACCCAGACAGAGATTTTAAAAATTTCTGTCTATTGTTTTGAGACGTAGACATATATCTGCTTGCTTTAAATGACCTATGACAAATATAGTATGTCTTTTATATTTTGCTAGTTATTTTTTTACCAGTGGTACATAAGAGCATTTCATGTTTTTCTCAATAGTCTCTTTCTATGTTCTAAAATCTAAAAAAATATTTCGTTAGTTCATATAATTAGCTATTAATAAATAACACTAACCTGCATAGTTTTCGAATTCCTTTTCTTCCTTAAACAGCTCAAGTTTGTGATCTGTAATTAAGTGATTTCTGTATTCGGAGTATGTGAAGAGAATCCGAAAGCAAGAGGTACACACTAAAGATTTTTTTCGACTTGTTGTAGCCGGTTCTGCTCCATGTAAGAGTTGAATATGTTTATTTAAATTAGAAATTAGAAAAACAAAAGCAGTGAAAAGAAAGGTTTCTTGTCACTGCTTTTGTTTCCATTATAAATATAATATATTATAATACAAACACAAAACCTCGAAGTAGCCGAAAATAAAATCCAGGATATAAAATTCACAGTACGAATAATTATAAAACAATAAAAGAGTACATTAGGTATAAAAGTTCTAGGTTATTTTCAAAATTCAAATTCAAAATAAAACGGAACTTGTCAATAATGAGTTTGATATATTTCCGCTTGGTGCGCCACAGTAGGAATCATTCCTCCCGCGACCGGCTTGTCTGTCTATAGTCTATACTCTGCAGTTTAGGTTTAGAGCCAAACTAAAAATTATAATTGTCAATCGCAAATTGTCAGTTATTGATTAGCGTCAATATAATCAGATTTCAGATGGTTATTATTCGTCTAAATTGTTTGATTTAATGGTTATTATTGCAAAAAAATCAAACTAAACTTGATTTAATATCTCTGGTTTATTGTTAGCATCAACCTCAAATTAGTTTGTGTTTTAAATGTTCCTGGACTTCAAATAGTATTTTGCAGATTAATAATAATTAGTTAAGTAAATATAGTTTTTCAAAATAAATGTTGTATCCTACAATGTACCAATTCGTCAACAATTAGACATGCCTTTCCAAATTCTGATAAAGACATTATACGATTTAGGAAGTGGCTTAGTGTTATAAAAAATCCTAATTTTGATATGATGAATTCCACAATTCCACTAGTTTTTAAAACAAAACGAAGCCACAGGCACTTTGAAGATAAGTTTGCTTCTACATGGAGTCATAGCTTGTACCAAAATGCAATTTCCGAGAACAAATAGCTGATTGATTTTAGATTCCTGTTCTAATCTACATCCCAGAAGTATTTCAATGTTGTATGCGGAAGCAAATGTAACAGAAAGTAAGTAACCCTGATATGTAATTAATAAAAGTTATTTTATTTGAATTGAATCATGCTATAAATTATTATATTATTAACTTTTTGTTTTAGTTGAAAGTTCTTCAACAAGTAGAGATGCACAATCTACACACATGTTTCAATCATTTGAGATACCCCATTGTAGTAACTATTGGGAAAATAACAAATTAATAATTTGCCAATTGGTTACTATTTCATGAAACTTTTTAGTTGCAGAACAAAATTATGCACAGTTACCAAACGAAGAGATTTTAATTGTAAAAACTGATGAGAGTAAGGATTTAAAAGGTAATTGTAGTTAAAATTTTATATTTTGTATTGTCATCAGCAGATTTGTAAACATTCTCTAATACGATTAAATATAAAATTAACAGTTTGCTTAACCTTCGGATAGTGATACTAGAGTTTTTTATAAGTTTAGTTGCCTCCGTGTCACAGACCAGCTGAGGCTAAAGACTAGAAATAGAAACTTCATAGTTCATAGTCTCCATCAAAAACAGTCTACTAAGTATCTCACACAGTAATGCCACTACACGAAGGTTAATATAATGAATATGTTTTGCCTTGTAAGTATTGAATAAAGAAATTAAAATCACATTTACTTTTAGGTGTTTCCCTTAAGAATATCACACCGCTGAAAATATTGCAGCAGTGCAAAATTACAAGAAGCAAAATTACCCCTAAAAAGACAAAATTATATGAAGCATTAAAACAACTACACCATAAAATATTATTTGGAAAGAAATAGTAAAAAGTCTGTTAAACGCAGATTGTATCAAGCTAAAGAGTTTTATAAAGAAAATAAATTGGTTGACCTTCAGAACATTAATAGAATGGTAGCTATGCTAATTCAAATTTAGTACAGAGAGAGCTGTAAAGCAAAAAAGCTAAGACGATTTACTCTTAATGAGAAATGTTTAACTTTGTCTTTATAAAAACAAAGTGCTCGTTAATATAGTATTCTTTCCAATCTATTTATCTTACCCAGTAAGTCATTATTAAACAAACTTCTGGCTTAAACTATTGGGGGCCCAGGAATTAATTAATTATTAAGTTAATATTTGAGTCACTAAAAGCAACAATATCAAAAGTAGAAGGAATTGATAAGCATATAGCTATAATATTTGATGAAACGGCGATTATGCCAAGTCTTCGTTACAGTGAGCGTAGTAGGTGTATAGATGGCGTTAAAGACATAGGAGATGACAGAGATTCATATATAGCAGATCATGTTCTAGTTCTTATGGTAAGAGGTATACGAAAACAATGGAAATCATCTATTTGCAAATAAAAAAGTGTTGGTGGAAGTCATTTCTAATTTTTTAGAAGCTTCAGCCTGCTAAGCAATAAGATCTGTTTCGAAGGAAATCAATTTAGCATCTTCCAAAATAACATATTTTTCTTTTTTCGAGTCTTATCTTTGATATGGTCTTCTTTTTTTGGGGTTCTAGAACAGCTGCCCCAATCTGATGTTGTTTTTAAATTTCAGAAAAGAGCAATACAGTATCTTTTTGGCCTCAGTAGAGTAACATATTGAAAAAGCTACTTCAAAAATCACAGGATTTTAACTCTTCCCTTTTTATATATTTTAGAAAGTGTTTCTTAATTTGTAAACACCTACATGTTTTTCCAGCAAGATCTAATCATGACTACTCCACTACAAATTCAAAGAAATCTATATTATATTCAGCAAAAAAAAATGTACAAAATAGTTTACAAAAAATTGTAAGCTCTTTCCTCTTTATATATTTTGGAAAGTGTTTGCTACATGTTTTTCCAGCAAAATTGTACTTTGATTTGTATTTACTGAACCCGTCCACTGAGTAAGTAAAGAAATCTATATTATATTCAGCAAAAAAATTGTACAACCACCTCCCTTTGCAATTTAAATCTTCAACTTCTTTCCTTAAGTTCCGTAAAAGGACAAAAACCTATGTATCTGAAAGATCATTATTGAGTAGAAGAGTTTCTGAACGAATAGCTTTATGTACAAGTAACTAAAGTATTTGTATAAGTATATATTTCAGTATCACATGCAGCAACTAAAACGATGCAATTTGCAATTTATTTAAATTTTGCAATATATTGTGTATTTTATTATCTTTTATTTTGTGATATTGACGATTTATGTAATTTCAGTACATTTTAAATTGTTGTTATTTTTCTGACTTTTTGTAAGCTTTGTCCATAAAATTGTACAATTCTCAGTAGTAATAAAGCATATTTCTATTGTATTCTAAATTTATATATTTACAAAGTTATTTTACATGTATTAAATAAATAAATAAATTATATTTTGTCTTATTTTTTCGTAAAAGGTATCGTGTATATTTTAATTTAAAAATAATTTGCACGTTTTAAAATTTCGAATGCAATTTTTTTTAAATACCAAATTATATTTAAATATTTTAAGCTTTATATAAATTTTCCCATCAAAATTAAATTTTGAAATTCCCGCGTAATTTCCCACTTGAATTAGTTCCGATACAAATCTCTTGGAGCGCTGAATTTCATATCCAACTAAAGTATTGTCGTGAAGCATCTAGATGTAGGTGATCTGTGGATGTAACATTAATTACAAAGACGCTCACACTATTTCAGTGATATTTCATAACCTCTGTGGATATGACGCATATTTCATTATTAACGATATTGCCTCACATATAAAAGGACCTGTAGATCTTCTTCCTATAAGTAAGGAAAAATATATATATCTTTCACTAAACACATTGATAATGCTTGAATTAACTTTAGGTTTATCGACAGTTTTCGATTCATGGCGTCTTCCCTCGATAAACTATCTTCGTATTTGTAAATCTTCGCGCCCAATTTTCTTCGCTTCCTGAGGAGCAATTTAATCTACTTACCAAAAAGGGTATCATGCCATAAGATTATATTGATTCTTTCGATCGCTTCATTGAAAGATGCCTGCCGCCACAGGAAGCATTTTAGAATAAACTTGAAGATAAACCATGTCCTCGCCGCCATTATCGTAGAGTCCAAGAAGTCTGGTCATCATTCTCATGTTCCAATCTCGGGGATTATGTAGATCTCTACATGAAAACCGACATCCTTCTTCTTGCCGACGGTTTTGAGCGGTTCCGCTCCAGCTGCCTCGTTACATATAATCTCGACCCCGCTCACTATTATACTTTGCCTGGTTTCACGCGGGATGCCATGCTTGGGCACACAAAACAGGAACTGGAGCTTTTAACAGATCCAGACATGCATTTGTTTGTTGAGCGTGGCATTCGTGGTGGTCTTAGCCAAGTTTGCCCTAAAAGACGTGTGAAAGCCAACAACCCATACATCAACAACTATGATCTATCTAAACCGAAAACGTTTCTTATATACTTTGATGTTAATAACCAGTATGGTTGGGCAATGTCTCAATATCTTCCCTATGCCGGTTTCGAGTGGACTGATACTAATATCGACGTTCTTAGTATTCCGGACGATTCTTCTGAAGGGTACATTCTCGAGGTAGATTTAGAATACCCTCAACATCTCCACGATCGTCACAAAGACATCCTATTCTGCCCCCAATCTTTGAACCCAAAAACCATGTTTCCTCCAAAACGTTCTCGAGAGCTCACCAAATTAATGGCCACCCTTAATAATAAAACAAAATACGTAGTTCATTACAGAGTATTAAAGCAAGCATTGACTCACGGCTTAGATCTGAAAAAGATTCATAGGGTACTTAAATTCAAGCAGGCTCCATGGTTAAAAAGTTACGTCGATCTAAACACAGATCTTCGAAAAAAGGCAAAGTATGAGTTTTAAAAAAACCTTTTTAAGTTAATGAATAATGCTGTGTTTGGTAAGACCATGGGGAATGTGCGCAAGCGCGTTGAACTTAAATTGCTGTCAGAATGGCAGGGTTGTTACGGAGCTGAAGCTAGAATAAGTAGTCCCCTGTTTAAAAACGCTAATATCTTTAATGAAAATTAGGTTGCTGTTGAGATGCATAAAGCGGAAATATGGTTAGATAAACCGATTTATGTTGGAATGAGTATATTGGATTTAGCTAAAATAACCATATATGATTTCCAATACGGGTATTTAACTAGCAGGTTCGGAGAAAACTTTTCGACCTGCTATACAGATACAGATACGCTAATTGTAAAGATACGCGAAAAGGACCCGTATAAAGCTATAATAGACGATTGCTATAAATATTTTGACACCTTTGACTACCCAGTAGACAATATTTACGGCATCTCCCAGGTTAATAAAAAGGTATTGGGCATGATGAAAGGTGAGAATAATGGTCGCATTATGACCGACTACATAGGTCTTCGATCGAAATTGTACACTACAAAAGTAGCCATCACAGATGATGAGGTTAAAAAAATGAGGGGGGAGTTGAAAGAACAGGTGTATGAGTATGATGAAATTGATAATATTGTACTACACTATGGTGTAGCGAAGAAGGCGAAGGGGGTAAAGAAATCTGTGGTAAATACTAAAATTACTTTTGATGACTACGTACAGTGTTTAGATGCTTATACAACAAAGACGGCCACACAGAATCTAATACGGTCAGATAAGCACCAAGTTTATACGATAACACAAAGCAAAATTGCCTTAGGCCCTAATGATGATAAAAGACATCACCTTCCGGAGTCTTATGATACGCTTCCATGGGGGCACTATTTAATTAATAATCTTGACATGGATGTTGATTAACACAAAGCAAGATGTCGCTAAGTCCTTAATTTAGTCATTTATCCTTGATGTATTATTTGATTGACTTTAAGATCGATGCTGATTGCATAGTATCATTTATTAAAACTTACTTTATTTATTCATCATTCAATCTTCGCTTATCCACTGCTGGACATAGATCTCCCTCATAATTTTCCATCTATTTCGATCTTGTGCCTCTTGCATCCAACTCCTATGACAACGTTTTAGATCGTCAGTCCAACGTGTTGGTGGACGACCTCTACTTCGGTAGGCATCATCTCTTGGTCTCCATTCCAGTATCCGCTTTGTCCATCTATTGTCTGTCATTCGAGCCACGTGACCTGCCCAGTTCCATTTTAGTGTTGCTACTCTCTCTACTGCATCAGCCACTCCTGTTCTTTGTCGTAGCTGGCGATTTGGGATCTTGTCTCGTAGTGAAACGCCCAACATAGCACGCTCCATCGCCCTTTGACACACACGGATCTTTTAAACTGTTCTCCTTGTCATGGTCAACGTTTCGGCACCGTAAGTTAACACTGGCAAAACACACTGATTAAACGTTTTTCTTTTAAGGCATATTGGTATATCAGACGATTTGAAAATATGGTTCAGCTTGCCGAAGGCTGCCCAAGTGAGTCTTATACGACGGAGAAGCTCAACGGTTTGGTTATCTTTTCCTATGCGAATCTCATGACCTAGGTATTTATAGGCCATTACCTGGACTTTATTTATTACAACTACAATATTGATATATATATACATCTGAATCATACACTTTTTTATTATATTCCTCTTAACACCTTTTAATATCACTTATCATTTTTATATAATTAAGATTAGCATATTTAGTTGATTGAATATAGTCATTTTAAAACTTTATTTATTACAGCTAACATAATGCTAAATATATCTGGAACAGACCCTTTTTATTTATTTTCACATCCTTTCCATCATTCATCGTTTTTTATAATATAATAATTCTACTAGATCATAGTTTTTTATATATTATTTTTAAATTAAGATACTTAAGATTAGCACATATAAAAAAAAGATGTTTAGTTGTGACCACTAAAAGATATTCGATATGGACCACTGGCGAATTAATGAACCGTTCTGGTTAACTCCAGAGTTATGTGTTCGTGCAGCCGTTCATTATAAAAGATGGCTATCAGATCATAAAAAGATGTCTGCTGAACCATACATATGCATATAGTTTAAAAAGATGTTCAGTTAAGACCAATGAAAGATATCTGATATAGCTCACTGGCAAATTAATGAACCGTTCTGGTTAACTCCGGGGCCGTTGCTTGTGAAGCCTTCTAGCAAAACAATCGATAACTTAATGGTCTCCTTTCCTCGATTTAGTTTTAAGTCTTCGATAGCCTGTCACAAAACAGGAGTCGGAGAAATCCCTAGTTTTTAGATTAGATAACCTAGAGTTATCGACCAACCCCCAATAATTCATTTTGAATACTAAATAGCACAGTAGCTATTGAATTACCACCAAAGTATCGATGTTTTAACAATAATAAAGATAAAAGATGTCCATCGAATCAATAAAAAGATGTCTACTAAACCAAGTTAAATCATGAGCTGATCTTAGTAAAGTTAGGTATATTGTTATTATATATATTATCATATAATGTAAAATAATTCACTCCTACTAACCATCATCGCTACTAACGTGGCAGTCGATGTAGTCGTACCTTCACGTTGGTAACTGCTGTTAAGAACATATTTTCTCTGTTTTTCAGCAAATTTATGTTCGAACCGAGTTGACTACCTTCCATTTGTTGCATGCTTACATCATTTTTTTTATACGTTGCTTTAAACATACATTCCATAGCTTCGATACTAACATTATTTTATTATCGTTTAACTTACACCTTAACATACTTATTACATTTACGCATTACTTACTGCTGGCCTTGCCAACATATTTTTCATGCAGTCTATGTAACTATTTCTTACCAGAGACCCGAAGCACAATACCAACCTACAAAACATAATATTGTCCGAACTGCCGTAGATAAAATATAGTATGCAACTCACCATTTGTATTCGGTGATTTTTATATCACCCGAATTGTCGTAGGTAAAATATAGTATACAACTCACAATACATTTGTATTCTATAATTTTTATAATATTACTCGAACTACCGTAGATACGCATGTACGGAATAATAGTGCTGTATAGTAATGTACGTTCCGTGTATAGTAGTATTCAATCTGAGAAGATTATATTGAGGATATTTGATGGTTTGGTCAAACTGTAAGAATGGTATACGTTCTTCGATTAATAATGTTCTATTTCTAGTAATACCTCACACGTTGTTGCACATTATATCGTTTTCAGCGTCACCTTTCGCATTGTTTCGAGAGAAAGAGAGAGAGCGAGAGAGAGAGAGAGATAGACTGAAGGAGTGTCTTTTTACGATGACAGGTGCTAGATGTAGTCGACAGGTGGCGTGATTAGATGATGAACTGTAATAGATGTGGAATCCCCTTCAAAATAGGTCCAATATATGATATAGCGCCGTTTTGGCGATGTTGTCATGTTTGTTTCTCTGTTAGCCTCACTTTCCTATAATGTCTATTACGCTAAAATCAATATTAATGAAGATATGATAAAGTGCCGTTTTGACAATGTCTTTGTCTGTCACGATGACAGGTGCTAGATGTAGTCGACAGGTGGCGTGATTAGATGATGAACTGTAATAGATGTGGAATCCCCTTCAAAATAGGTCCAGTATATGATATAGCGCCGTTTTGGCGATGTTGTCATGTTTGTTTCTCTGTTAGCCTCACTTTCCTATAATGTCTATTACGCTAAAATCAATATTAATGAAGATATGATATAGTGCCGTTTTGACAATGTCTTTGTCTTTGTTTTTTTGTGTTAACATATTTCCCGTCTTCTCCTCTTTCCAACGAGCCCTCGTACGTCATGATCGGACCAATAGCAACGAAAATATGGCGTAATGCCGTTTTGGCAATGTCTTTGTTTTTTGTCTTAACATATTTTCCGTCACCTCCCCTTTAATTTAACGTGTTACACGTAGTAATCTTACTAATAATAACAGAGATATGACGTAATGCCGTTTTGGCTTTGTCTTTGCGTTTGCTTTTTGTCTTAACATACTCGTTACCACCTCCCCTTTCCATCGATACCTTGCAAGTTGTTGTACGTTGAGCCGTTTAGACGTTACAAGCTTAGTGCCGTTTTGGCAATACCACCATCTTTGTTTTTTGTGTTAACGTATTTCCCGTTTCCTCCTTTTTCCGACGACATATCACACGTCACGATCCGATATGCCGTCGCGCCTTCACCAAAAATAGCGTTAAAAATGAACAGAATGAACCTTAGCGATTTCCCATGTTAATTTTCATAAGACTTAGCCCAGTTCTCTTGTTGCCCCTTTACTTACCCTTAATAGTCATAGGTGTCTCTACCCATCAAAATTTGGATACGAAAAAGTACGATCTAAATTTCATTTAGCTGGATAATTCGCCGAAACAATACTCCAAAAGAAGCATGTCTCATAATTATTTTTTACGTTTATGCAAGCATGCTTTTTTTGAATTGATTCTGGTGATTTAATAAATGATGATGCTCCATTTCCCACTTCATGTTTATTTATATTGACTTCTAAAGAAACAATTTTTTTCAAAGCCCACCCTGATCCCTTTTCTTCAAATTCCAATAGCTTAGACATTAATTTATCGACTATATGTTTGTGTTATACCATAAAATCAAGTCCGTTCCTGCATCTGTGACTTCATTCTTGATACTAAAATATTTAAATTCGTTATTATCACCTTGATTTGATTTTCTAATGAATTCTTCACATAATGTCATATTACATTTTATCATGTTTAATTTTTTTAAATGTTTTTAACTCGAATTTTAAATAACTCAAAACAGTCTACGAAAAATTGCATTAAATCTTTGTGTCGTAGAATAATAATTATACCCGTTCTGACTCTACTCGCGAATCCCGAATTTACATCTTCCCATTTAACCCGACGATGTTTAGTAATTCCGCCACCCGCGAGAAGACCAAAATTTTGAATTTTCAATTTAATTGTCCTTAAATGACATGCGTTTGTCTGTAGTTGTCGTAATTCAGCTAATTCTAAGTCCCCACACCGAATCGCTTTAGTAAACAAAGTTAAATGTCTTTAGATGTATTTTAACCAAATATTCGCTTCTCGCGGTGTATACTTTTGAAACAAAATATCTCGCGCTTTAATTAAATGTTGTACAATGTCACTACTTAGATCACCAATGTTACTCATGAGTAAGTAAAAAGCAATAAAAAATCAATAAATGAAAAACTCACCAATATTTTTTTAATGCTCAATAATCTGGAAATTCGCTACTGGCTGCGCTGTCCCGATGTCCACCAATCCTTGAAACACTACAGAATACTTTTGACTGGAAAATTCTGGTATGAATGAAACGTAGTCCTTCGTTAGGCGGTTTGTCAGCAATACCACTTTCTCCTCTAATTTCAGTAAAACTGCTTCTCCGTATTTAACCTTTACCACCTTAACAGCTATAATTTTGAAAGCTCCTGTTAGCTCGTTTGAAAGCTCGTGTTAGCTCCTTCAGTTTAATTATTGCCTTAATTTTCTTCTCTGTAAACAGAGAGGATGCATTAATCTTTTTAGATCCATCTGAAACAATATACATTCTTAATTTACCATCGAAATATTTTCTTTTGCGTACTTCTATTTTTTAATCAACAATTACTTTATTATTTGTGAAATGCACTGTTCTTCTTTCAATTTATCACGCAATATTATTTACAAATAATATTGCGTGTTTTAAATAATGCAGAAATAATAAACAGTATGATAAACTTAGAAATAATGATGGATAAGTGGTGTATAAAATCAAAATACGAGTTCTCTAAATATTCGTTCCAACGTCACGAGGGGGCGTTTCTATATCACCATTGGTTGAGGATACGTTCTAACGTCACGAGGGGGGCGTTTCTGTGTCACCATTGGTCAGGCGTTTACTTGGGGGCGTTCCTATGCCACCATTCGTCGAGGGGCGTGACCTTGAGACACGAGGGGGTGTTCCTACGTTACCATTGGCCGAGGGCGTGGCCTAGAGACTCGAGGACACCTAAGCTAGCATCAAAGAATATAGATGCTTATAGAAGAATTGTTCACTGTTATTTTTGAAAGTTCGCAAAAAGGGACATAGATAAAGAAAAGTGGGTCGAGTGGAACGCACGTGTTGCACGTGGTACCACTAAAGAGCGGTCATATCAGCTGTGGCTCTACTATTGCTTCTAAAATATGAAAGAATGGGGCAATAAATGCAACTTTAGATATTTTAATATGTAGATGCCGCGTGGTCGTAGAATAGGATTCAATTTTTGAGTTTTATAAAATTTTTTAAAGAAAATAATATTATTTTAACTTTTAATAAATTAATCTTTTTAGAAAAATGATTATGATTCAAATTTTTAATTGAAATATGTACAAATCTTAAGTATAAATCAGTTTAAGACTGTATTGTAATAATTTCACCAATATTCATTCATTGTGAAAATGATGTTTTAGATACTAGTTATTTTAAAACAAGATTAAATAGTACCCATAGAGCGTAAAAACTTTTACATATACTATTCATTAAAAGGTACTGTTAAAGTTTATTTTGTTATTTCAAAAATAAATCAGGAATGCTTTTTGCTGTTATTAAAAAATTATGGATGAAATGGAAGTTTGGAAGTTTTGGTGAAATGGAAAATTTCATAATTTAGTAAAAAGTTTCATTGAATACTTTTTTTTTTAATTGAAATTTTTTAAAAATGTTTCGTTAATTTCTGGGCAGAAAAACAGTATAATAAAAAGTTATGTGACGGTTTTTCGTTGTGTTGGAACAAACCAATTTTTAATTCAAAGTTATACAATTAAAAAAATAAATACTTTGAATATTGTAAATATTATACATTTTTAAGTTTTAAAATTAACAATTTAATATATTAAAAATAAAGATTTTATTGTGAAAAAACAAAAAAAAAGACAGTTTGCAAATCAATGGCATCGAAATTTGTTTAGGCGTAGATGCAAAGTTACCCGTTCGTACTCCTTTCCCACTTCCCCCTAACTACATATTTCATTATGAAATTTTCATGATAGTTTTAAGCCGACGGCCACGGCACCACGCTGTGAGTTTATGCAGCCACCCTCTTTTAAAGTATAAACCGTAACCAAATCGCCCATTTGAACTGCTCTTCTATAAGCGTCTATATTCTTTGCTAGTTTCATTTTTCTTCCCACAAGTTGGGTCGTTTCGTTGGTCCAACGGTGCAGTGCGCCCATACTCCGCCAAGGCTATAATCACCCTCCTTAGGGCATCGCTTGAGACACACTTTTCTCCTTGGGCCATGTATTCCTTCGGCACTATGGTGTTACACCTTGAGGTTAGGATGGCGATATATTAGAATGATGCATGCCGCCTGTCCTATGCGTATCCATTTGTTCTCAGTGGTTTTTTCTACTGGTTTTTGTATTAGTGGAGGTTTTCTCCTCGGGTATAAGTTTGGGTATCAGGACGTGTATGATGGGTAGGGGTGGGTGTCGTATGATAGTTGGGAGTTTTTGTTATCACACAGGGACAGGTTAGGAATTTGGGTAGTGAACAGCTGCTCCATTTAGTCGCCCTTTACGACAAGCAGGAGAAGCCGTAAAGGTATTCTACTTGAGCGGTCCTCCTTCACACAGGGGACATTGTTTTACCTTGAATTAGCTTTTTTTGTCTTTACTGAGATATACGTTTGACCAGAGTTTTTCAATCGCTTAGCAAAATTCTTTTTCCAGGTTGTTGGATTACGCGTCCGCTTTCTGTCTCTCGGTTTAGTTATAGATTGTGCTGGTTGGTTATGCTCGTGAATAAGACTCCCATTATTAGAATTATTGTTTTCTGTAGGAGTATCACTGGAACTGCTACTTGAACTGCCTCTGGAACTGCTACTGGATGAAGACGATCTTAAACGAGGGTCAGGCCTAGATTCATCTCCTGTATCAGTACCGGAGAAATCGCCTATTTGGAAGTCAATACCCTCTCGTTCATACGTTCTGTTAGTGGCAAATAAAACAGAATGAGTGTTTCCGGGGTTCGCTAAAGTAGTATCATTCTGCTCAGGAGTAGTTGTTGTTGGGTCATATAGGTTGGACGGTGATACTTGATACTCGGAATTTGTATTATGAGACGATGTATTTTTTTTAGAGTGGCGGCTGTCTCTTTAGTGCGCTTGTGAGCCAAACCACCACATTAACAATACTAATACTAATTATAATAAAATTTCAAACAAAACAAAATGATTACTTAAAAATAAGGAAAATCAATAAAATAAATTTTTCTTAAAATTAGCTAGACAGCTGATACCATTTTTCAATTTAACGCAGGAATGTACATAAATTATTATTTAAACATCTAACATCAATCAAATAATTCATAAAAAATTCGGGATAAAAAGATATCATAATTTATATCTTCTCATCAATTCATCATGTCGGAACAATTATCATAAAATTAGTAACCAAAAACATAATCCTACTATACTGGAGCAATATCGTCACAAGTGTTAATCTAATGTTTAACTTTAAACCATAAAATACAAAGTTTGTGGAAACAACGTCACTTTTTCACTACACATGTGTCGTTATTGCTCCAAAAACTTAAAAATAAATTTCCACAATTACCTTAGTAACGTTGCAGCTCCAGAAGACTGCATAAGTGTCGTTATTGCTCCAAAAACATAAAAATAAATTGTCACAATTACCTTAGTAACGTTGTAGCCCCAAGAGACTGTTTCTCATGAGGAGGGCCGCGCGCAACTGATCAATGTAACGTTGTTTCTCCTAGTGTCGTCCAGATTCGTGCCAAAACCGTAACAACACCAGTAGTGCACCCAGAATTTGCTCTGGGGGGGGGGGCGGTTTGATTGATCACCGAACTTTTTTTGTGATCCTCTATTTTGAGTACTTAAAGAGGTGGATTAGAAGTATTTTCTCATACTCAGTTTAGTTTTGACAAAAATTGCATAAGTGACGTAATTTTATCGTAGGTGCGATATATGGTTCTACCACAAATGAAGATAAATTTATTTTAATTTCATTTGGTGCTGTTTTGCCTTCAAATGTTACAACAATCATTTGTCTATCGACGAATTTCGTGCTATAATACCATCATTTTCATTAACTTTTACTAGAGATAATATTTAAATTATATAAAAGACTGCAATTTGTTTAAAGTATAAGCATAAGATTATTGATGAGAAAAATGTGTCATTATATTTTTTATTAATAGGTATCTATTAATAAAACTTTTGATTATTTTAAGTATAAACAAGTAATACAAATATTTTAAGTAAAGAATAAACAATGTATATTGTTTATTTTTTTTTTGTACAATTCATGTTTGTTTTAAAATCCACAAGGAAACTAAGTTCCTGTATT
This sequence comes from Diabrotica undecimpunctata, assembly GCF_040954645.1. Lineage (NCBI taxonomy): Eukaryota > Metazoa > Arthropoda > Insecta > Coleoptera > Chrysomelidae > Diabrotica > Diabrotica undecimpunctata. Next base: position 67,635,706 of record NC_092807.1, on the reverse strand, counting down.
TGGCTGTATACCATATATTAAAAATTTTTTGAATAAAATCCTTTATAAAAAGGTATATAAAAAACCCAGTTGGGCTATATTAAATTGACAAAACGTTTTCGGAATAAGTATTAAATCATCAGTGTCCTAAAAAAAGTATTTAACCAATTTAATTTAACCTTTTTTTTAATTAAGTGGTTAAATACTTTTTTTAGGACACTGATGATGGAATACTTATTCCGAAAACGTTCTGTCAATTTAACATAGCCCAACTGGGTTTTTTATATACCTTTTTATAAAGGATTTTATTTAAAAAATTTTCATGTTTGTTTGTTCAAATTTAAAGCTTAATAAACATAATTTCTTTATTGTGACGTATTATTTTATTAGAGACGATAAAAATTATTTGAATTTCTTTTTAGAAGATAATATAATTATTGTAAGTATTTTATTGAATATATACTTGACCTTTTCTTACAGCTTATGGTTAGATATGTCACTTTTTATAGTTTTTTGTCGATAATTTGCTAATACGTTTTCTGACGTGTGTTTTTAGTGTTTTTCTTATGTCTTTGAGAGAAATGTTTGTTTAGTTGATTTAATCTTGAGTCCCTTTATGAGTTTCGGGTTAAAACTTATTGGTTCCCATTTTGTTTTACAGTTTAGATGTATTCCGTGTTTCTTGTTTTTGTTTGTCAAACTGTGATACTTTGGTACCTATTTATTATCTATCGTTTATCTATCTTTTTTTAGATCTGCATTTTTTATCATCTATATGCTTACCCACCCTCAATGAAGCTCCCTAACTTGAGCAATGTGGTCTTTGTTAAGTATTGTGAGCGGAAAGCTTTTTAGTATCAACTTTTGTCAGTTTTTTCGCCACAGTATTAGCCCTTGTTCTTGTTAAAAAAAGTAACATTAGTAGAAGTTATTTTTTTATTGCTTATGTTAAAATTATAATACTGTTATAGATAAAAAATAAAAAAGTACCTACTAACATTTAAAAAATAAATTCTTTATACAAAAAACTACTTTATGAAGAGTAATATTGACATGAAACTATTTGTAATTTTTGAAGAGGCAGAAATAGATAACTTTTTCAATTAGAAGGATCACCTTCATAGTCTTGACGATCATCTATTTTACTTGAATCTTCTTTATTCTCGTATAGCAGACTGTTGTAAAATGGCCTCTTGGAATCTCTCAAAGCAGGTGGTTTCATAGAAAATAGTGACATCAGATCTTCCTATTTTTGTATTGATATTGGAATCAGTTGTTGGTACACAGGTTGTAGAGGCGCACTATGAGTAGATAGTCTATGTCTGTCTGAGCTCAACCCCTAAATCGCAACCCCTAAAATCGCAACCCCCGGTCGTAAGTTCCAAACGGCTTAACGTAGGATGACGTACGAGGGCTCGTTGGAAAGAGGATGAAAAATGGGGTTGATCGCAGTATGTGCCGTGCGCATCGGAGCATGCCAAAAGGTCATTACGTCATATCTTTGGTCATTACGTCATATCTAATGGTCCGATCGTGACGTACGAGGGCTCGTTGGAAAGGGGATGAAAAATGGGGTTGAACGCAGTATGTGCCGTGCGCATCGGAGCATGCCGAAAGGGCATTATTAGGTATCTTCGTTTCTATTGGTCTGATCGTGACGTACGAGGGCTCGTTGGAACGGGGACGAAAAATGGGGTTGAACGCAGTATCGAAGCATGCCGAAAGGGCATTATTAGGTATCTTCGTTTCTATTGGTCCGATCGTGACATACGAGGGCTCGTTGGAACGGGAAAGAAAAATGGGGTTGAACGCAGTATGTGCCGTGCGCATCGGAGCATGCCGAAAGGGCATTATTAGGTATCTTTGTTTCTATTGGTCCGATCGTGACGTACGAGGGCTCGTTGGAACGGGGACGAGACGGAGAATACTTTGACACAAAAAACAAAGATGGCAGCATTGCCAAATGGGCGCTAAAACATATCTTTGTTGCTATTGGCCTGATTTTGACGTATGAGGTGTCAAATGAAAGCGTTGGTGACACAGAAGCCATGTCAACGTTCAGTATGGACGTTCTTCTTTTTCTTTTCCGTACAGTGCCCAAGAGACCGTGACAGTCGACGCAGAACGTGAAATGTCACGTGACATCCGACGTAGAACGTGACATTCGACGCAGAACGTGAAATGTCGCGTGAAATGACGTGATATTCGACGCAGGACGTGACATTCGACGTAGAACGTGAAATGTCACGTGGCATTCGACGTAGAACGTGACAGTTATGTGACATTCAACGCAAGACGTCGCTTGACATACATAGAGTAATGGAATTTAAATAAAACAACAACAGCAACATAAAACAATGTAATTTTTATTAAAAGAACTATTACTAAGAAGGAACACAGCAATCTTTATTCGTATATAGTTACAATTTTGTTTAACAAAGTTTTTAATTGTTTTAATAGACCGTCTTCAGGGCAGGGTATTCCAAAAAGTTCCCAGCTAAACGTTCCTGCTGCTACAACTCTACGTGTGTATTCGCTATACTTATAATAGGTATTGTTCTGGAAAAAGTAAATAAACCCATCCGTATAGCGGAATGCTGATGTTATTTTATCTGGTAGTCCTGCCTGTTCACCATCAGGAGCTCTGCCATTTCCTACATACCACCGTTCGTTAGCATCAAGATGAATTTCGGTACATTCACCGTTTGCGCTGGGATAGTATGCGTGGGCCAATACTTGTCCGGGGCCATCGAAATTAAATGAACATTTAGAGGTTCCTTGACAACTTGCTCGAAAATTATGATTATTTGGCACCACAGTTATAGTAATATCAGGCTTTGAAGAAGATATTATTACTCGTTTAAACTTTAAATTAGATATTTTTTCCCATCTAGCGAAAGCTTCTGCAGCAAGATTTATATAATCAGGGTTACTAATAGCTTGAGGGAAATACCAGCGTAAAATCGTTTTATTCCACTTCGAATGAATTGCATAGTTATTGTCTCCAACAGAACATCTAGGCTTATTAATCATATTCATAGTATCATAATTTAATGTTCCGGTCACCGGAAGATTGTATCTTTCTTGAAATTCAACGAAGGCCATATCTATACTAGAAATAGCATTACTTGATGTATTTAGATATCCGAAACGTTTAAGAAAAGAACTAGCATATTCCAGAGTGCTATTCTCTGCATACACAGATACAGAGAGCAACAATAAGACATGTAAACAGACAAGCATCTCGATTTATACTAATTTCCAAAAATTGTTAATACAGTTATTTATACAAAAATCCAAACACACACATCTTCTGACTGAAGAAGTTTTTGTGTAATATTAACCGTATTTTTATAAAGCATATATTATATGGATAAAATTAGTATTAATCAAAGAATTGAAATTATATACAGAAATATATTAAATAATATGTTAATATACAGAAAATAGTGCATTTGTTAGCAAAACCCTGCTGTGATTGTTACTCCGAGATATTTAAAACTCTCCACTCTTTCAAAGTTATATGGGTCTATTGTCACATTTTGCCCTATTCTATATCGTCCCTTTTATCTGTTGATGCACATGTTTTTGGTTTTCTCTTCGTTTACCCTAAAACCAGTTTTCTTTGCCTCTACCTCTAATTTATTAAAAGTCTCCTTTACATTGGTGACAGTGTTTCCCACAATGTTAATATCATCTGCGTAAGCTAGTAGTAATTTTGGTCCATTTACTGCCAGTAATTCTGTTTTAAGGTGTGTTGCTCTTACTACTTTCTCCAGGATGATATTAAAGAGGAGAGGTGACAGCGCATCTCCTTGTTTCAGGTCATTGCTTATTTCGAAAGATTTTGAGAGTTTGTTACCTATCCGTACTGGAAATCTATGAAGAGATTATGGATAGTTCTATTGAATTCCCATCCTTTTTCAAGCAGCTGTCTTAGAGTAAAGATATGATCTATGGTCGATCTGTTTTCTGAAACCGGCTTGGTATTCTCCCATGAATAATATACACTAAGCTCGTAACGTCTAAATAGCTCAACGTACAACAACGCGCAAGGTATCGAGGGAAAGGGGAGGTGGTAACGAATATGCTAAGACAAAAAATAAATGCAAAGACTGTGCCAAAACGGCACTATATCGTATCTCTGTTGTTATTAATCAGATTACTATGTGTAACACGTTAAATGAAAGAGGAGGGAGTAGCGAATACGTTAACACAAAAAACAAACGCAAAGACATTGCCAAAATCGCATTACGTTATAACTCCGTTTCTATTGGTCCGATCATGACGTACAAAGGCTCGTTGGAAAGAGGAGGATATATCGAATATGTTATCATAAAAAACAAAAACAAAGACATTATTAAAACGGAACTATATCGGATCTTCGTTGCTACTTATCGGACTGTAGCATAATAGACGTTGAACGAAAGGAGAGTAGTCACTGAGGCTAACAGAGAGACAAACATCTTTAGTCTATCGCTTCTCTCTCGAAATAATGTATGAAAAGCAAGGTGACGCTGTCACATGATTAATCGAAGAACTTATACCATTCTTACAGTATGAACAAACCAAAAACATCATCTGTAAAAAATATCTTCTCTGATTGAGTACTACTATACATGGATCTCCACTTAACGTACAGAACTCATTGAAAAAATGTCTCTCTATCTCTAGATATCTCGACGTGACGTGACGTGACGTTTTTGACGTGATTCGTGACGTTTTGACGTGACGCGTGATGCCTTCACGTAAAAATGTGCCGTTTATACATGATATGTGGCGGGTGACATTTTGATGTTAAATCGTGACGTTTGGATGCAAAAGTGACGTTTTGACGTGACGCTTGACACGAGTTAACCTAATAAATTACCTATCGAAACTCTGTCTAAACTTAATTTGAGTGACATTTCATGTGAAATGTCACGTCTTGCGTCGAATGTCGCGTTCTGCGTCGACTGTCACATAACTGTCACGGCCTGTGTCGAATGTCATGTTCTGTCAGGCACTATACGGAAAAGAAGAAGAATTTGCAGTTAATATTGAACGTTAACAGAACGCAGAGACATGCAGAGAGACTTAGAGACCATCTATGATACAGAAGTACGCAGAGACGTGCAGAGGCACACAGAGCCATCTGTGACACGTAGACAGAGGTACACAGAGACGTGCAGAGACACACGGTGTCGTTTACGTCACCAATCTCACACCACAAAATACGAAGAAAACTATACTCTGTATATTATAAGAAGTGATAGGCGACAAGAAGAAGACCACAGGGCTTACATGGTACCGCAAGAATTGACCAAGACACACCAGTCATACAACAGTAGTGTAAAAGAAGGCTACAGACCATACGTGATACCTCAGGAAATTCCGAAATACCTTACTAAGCTATATCATTCAGACAAACAACAACAGTGTAAAAGAAGACATAATATCAAATAAGGTAAATAAATCAGATATACAGGTAGAAAATAAAATTCATGCTGATTTTACCATAAGAGTCGATAAAGGGGTTATAACGGAGAAACAGATACTTGACCGACTGGAAGAACTGTGGACTCTCTATAACGAACATAATGATCCAAACACGCTTGTAAATGGCTTTAAAATTCTTTCAAAATCGATGCGCTAAATGGAACAGAAGCAGAATTATTAGCAGACGAATTGCACTATCTAGAGATTATTTACTATTTATCGCAGCCTGGCGGTTGCGATACTAAGAAAAAACGAAATACTTCAGAATCTAAATTCATCTCAATAACCGAGGAGAGTTTCATCCATCAAGAATGAATTAAATAAATAAAGATGTGTGTTTTATATGTATTATTTTTTAACAAATATAAACATTATGATTACACTTAAGCCACAATTCGAAAATACATATAATTTACAAGTGGGGTTTTGTAAAAATTACTAATTATTGTGTTTTAAGTACATACTTCATACAACTGTTTTTGCGTTGCGTCTCTTGTTTGGCTTTTCCATGCGTCTCTTGTTTGGCTTTTCCAATACGTGAAATTTGACTCTTGTACATACGTACCGAATTATTTTTATCCATATACAAATGTATTCTATATAAAGGTTCTAGATCTGATCCGAATATCTGTTCTCTTTCGGTATTTTAGATTTTTATTTAATTTTGTTGTCAGATATTTTACACATTTTCTATCATTTTATGTACAGCATTTCTGCCTTACGTGTATCTATGTCAGATATTTTACACATTTTCTATCATTTTATGTACAACATTTCTGTCTTACGTGTTTGTATGTTTGATTTTGTATACATTATTGTCCGTGCTTTCTGCCTTACGTATTTCAGTGTCGGATATTTTACACATTTTCTATCATTTTATGTACAGCATTTCTGTAGTCATCGAAAACTCCAGGGAATCGCCTTCGGGGGCATTCTTCAACAATGTGACTGACGGTCTGTCGTTTTACATTAAATTAAATTTTATCGAACATGTTGAACATTTTATTATTAATACATTAGACGTTCGTTTGTAATCCTTTATGTAACGTTTTATATTGATTTTTAATTATGTATTCTTATTGTATGCCATACTATAAATAAATACGTATGCTATGCGTTAGATATTAGCTAGCTGATGTTTAAGTGTTAACAAACGATGAATTAAGTTATACACCGCTCTGTGGAAGACCTATGTCCAGCAGTGGATGTTTAGTCACATTAACGTTGAGAATTAATAATGTACCGCACTGTGGGAGACCGTAAATAAATGAGCGTTCCGAGGAGACTCATGTATAGTTTTGAACATTCAGTTGAAACCCTTGTAGTGCAGTAATCATATGGCTGATATCTACAGCAAGTAATATAATATGTTGGTTTATCCGTTTTATCCATTTCAATTACATATGAATTGTTTCGAGATATCTAGAGAGAGAGAGGCATTTTTTCAATGAGTTCTGTACGTTAAGTGGAGATCCGTGAATAGTAGTACTCAATCAGAGAAGATATTTTTTACAGATGATGTTTTTGGTTTGTTCATACTGTAAGAATGGTATACGTTCTTCGATTAATCATGTGACAGCGTCATTTTGCCTTTCATACATTATTTCGAGAGAGAAGCGATAGACTAAAGATGTTTGTCTCTCTGTTAGCCTCAGTGACTACTCTCCTTTCGTTCAACGTCTATTATGCTACAGTCCGATAAGTAGCAACGAAGATCCGATATAGTTCCGTTTTAATAATGTCTTTGTTTTTGTTTTTTGTGATAACATATTCGATATATCCTCCTCTTTCCAACGAGCCTTTGTACGTCATGATCGGACCAATAGAAACGGAGTTATAACGTAATGCGGTTTTGGCAATGTCTTTGCGTTTGTTTTTTGTGTTAACGTATTCGCTACTCCCTCCTCTTTCATTTAACGTGTTACACATAGTAATCTGATTAATAACAACAGAGATACGATATAGTGCCGTTTTGGCACAGTCTTTGCATTTATTTTTTGTCTTAGCATATTCGTTACCACCTCCCCTTTCCCTCGATACCTTGCGCGTTGTTGTACGTTGAGCTATTTAGACGTTACGAGCTTAGTGTATATTATTCATGGGAGAATACCAAGCCGGTTTCAGAAAACATAGATCGACCATAGATCATATCTTTACTCTAAGACAGCTGCTTGAAAAAGGATGGGAATTCAATAGAACTATCCATAATCTCTTCATAGATTTCTAGTACGGATAGGTAACAAACTCTCAAAATCTTTCGAAATAAGCAATGACCTGAAACAAGGAGATGCGCTGTCACCTCTCCTCTTTAATATCATCCTGGAGAAAGTAGTAACAGCAACACACCTTAAAACAGAATTACTGGCAGTAAATGGACCAAAATTACTACTAGCTTACGCAGATGACATTAACATTGTGGGAAACACTGTCACCAATGTGAAGGAGACTTTTAATAAATTGGAGGTAGAGGCAAAGAAAACTGGTTTTAGGGTAAACGAAGAGATAACCAAATACATGTGCATCAACAGACAAAAGGAACGAGATAGAATAGGGCAAAATGTGACAATAGACCCTTATAACTTTAAAGAGTGGAGAGTTTTAATTATCTCGGAGTAACAATCACTGCAGGGTTTTGCTAACAAATGCACTATTTTTTAACATATTATTTAATATATTTCTGTATATAATTTTAATTCTTTGATTAATACTAATTTTATCCATATAATATATGCTTTATAAAAATACGGTTAATATTACACAAAAACTTCTTCAGTCAGAAGATGTGTGTGTTTGGATTTTTGTATAAATAACTGTATTAACAATTTTTGGAAATTAGTATAAATCGAGATGCTTGTCTGTTTACATGTCTTATTGTTGCTCTCTGTATCTGTGTATGCAGAGAATAGCACTCTGGAATATGCTAGTTCTTTTCTTAAACGTTTCGGATATCTAAATACATCAAGTAATGCTATTTCTAGTATAGATATGGCCTTCGTTGAATTTCAAGAAAGATACAATCTTCCGGTGACCGGAACATTAAATAATGATACTATGAATATGATTAATAAGCCTAGATGTTCTGTTGGAGACAATAACTATGCAATTCATTCGAAGTAGAATAAAACGATTTACGCTGGTATTTCCCTCAAGCTATTAGTAATCCTGATTATATAAATCTTTCTGCAGAAGCTTTCGCTAGATGGGAGAAAATATCTAATTTAAAGTTTAAACGAGTAATAATACCTTCTTCAAAGCCTGATATTACTATAACTGTGGTGCCAAATAATCATAATTTTCGAGCAAGTTGTCAAGGAACCTCTAAATGTTTATTTAATTTCGATGGCCCCGGAAAAGTATTGGCCCACGCATACTATCCCAGCGCAAACGGTGAATGTACCGAAATTCATCTTGATGCTAACGAACGGTGGTATGTAGGAAATGGCAGAGCTCCTGATGGTGAAGTCAATTTTTTGGCTGTCCTTATGCATGAAATTGGTCATTCCCTCGGACTGGAACATAGTACTAGTGATTCGTCTATTATGTATGCTTGGTATCACCAAGATGTGCCAAGTTTTGGCGATGATGATAAAAAGGCAATGAACATGCTATATGGACCAAAAACAGTTCCCATACCAACAACAACACCAGTTACGCGAACAATTTCGCAAACCAGGAGCAATGTACCGAAAACACCTGCACTAAACAACAGGGCCTATTTGCCGAAAACACCTGCAATAAAAAACATATGTCTAATTCAGTATCCCGATTTCATGTTTCTAGCTACATCTCCAATTTCCAAATTATCGAATGTACGTTGGATCTGGCCCGTATATATGGAAGTTTGATTTAAATGAGATGCGCCTTCCAAAATATCCTGAATTAATCACCGATTATCTCCCCAAAGAGTTAAGGTATACGCACGTTTCACATGTTTTTCAGAATTCCAAGGGACACTTAGTAACTATAAGCAATAATCAGTATTACGCTGCATCTTTTCCCAATTTAAAAATTCAAAAACGTTTTATGTTTCCTTCTATACCTGCGAGAACCAAAATAAATGCCTTGTTTCAAACAAACAGCGGCCAAACGTATTTATTATACAATGATAATTCTTATACTGAATTTAATGAAGCTGGAGATGTCTTAAACCGTGGACCAATAAATTATCTCTTCCCAGGACTACCAGATAAAATAACATCAGCATTCCGCTACACGGATGGGTTTATTTACTTTTTCCAGAACAATACCTATTATAAGTATAGCGAATACACACGTAGAGTTGTAGCAGCACGAACGTTTAGCTGGGAACTTTTTGGAATACCCTGCCCTGAAGACGGTCTATTAAAACAATTAAAAACTTTGTTAAACAAAATTGTAACTATATACGAATAAAGGTTGATGTGTTCCTTCTTAATGGTTGTTTTATTTAAATTCCATTACTCTATGTATGTCAAGCGAAGTCTTGCGTTGACACACAACTGTCACGTCCTGCGTCGAATGTCACGTCATTTTACGTTCTGCGTCGAATGTCATGTTCTACGTCGGATGTCACGTTCTACGTCGAATGTCACGTGACATTTCACGTCCTGCGTCGAATGTCACGTCATTTCACGCGACATTTCACGTTCTGCGTCGAATGTCACGTTCTACGTCGACTGTCACGTTCTCTTAGGCACTTTACGGAAAACAAGAAGAAGAATGTTCCTACTGAACGTTGACATGGCTTCTGTGTCACCAACGCTTTCATTTGACACCTCATACGTCAAAATCAGGCCAATAGCAACGAAGATACGTTTTAGCGCCCATTTGGCAATGCTGTCATCTTTGTTTTTTGTGTCAAAGTATTCCCCGTCTCCTCCCCGTTCCAACGAGCCCCCGTACGTCACGATCGGACCAATAGAAACAAAGATATGACGTAATGACCTTTTGGCATGCTCCGATGCGCACGGCACATACTGCGTTCAACCCCATTTTTCGTTCCCGTTTCAACGAGCCCTCGTACGTCACGATCAGACCAATAGAAACAAAGATACCTAATAATGCCCTTTCGGCATGCTCCGATGCGCACGGCACATACTGCGTTCAACCCCACTTTTCATCCCCTTTCCAACGAGCCCCCGTACGACACGATCGGACCAATAGAAACAAAGATATGACGTAATGACCTTTTGGCATGCTCGGATGCGCACGGCACATACTGCGTTCAACCCCATTTTTCATCCCCTTTCCAACGAGCCCTCGTACGTCATCTTACGTTAAGCCGTTTAGAACTTACGACCGGGGGTTGCGATTTTAGGGGTTGCGAATTAGGGGTTGAGCTCAGACAGACAGAGACTATCTACTACTATCTAACCCCATTTTTCATCCCCTTTCCAACGAGCCCTCGTACGTCACGATCGGACCAATAGAAACAAAGATATGACGTAATGACCTTTTGGCATGCTCCGATGCGCACGGCACATACTGCGTTCAACCCCATTTTTCATTCCCTTTCCAACGAGCCCTCGTACGTCATCCTACGTTAAGCCGTTTGGAACTTACGACCGGGGGTTGCGATTTTAGGGGTTGCGAATTAGGGGTTGAGCTCAGACAGACATAGACTATCTACTACTATGGTTTGTGATTAGTGGTTGCACTGATATAATATATAATTAGAACAAACACGACACTGATCTTTTTTAGAATGATGTCTAAAGTCTATACACGAGAGTGATATTTTAGGATGAATCAGGATAATGTCGTTCAGAAGATAATCGGCATTAATGGGAAGGCATAGTAGGAAAGCTTTCAATATGTGACTCAACATTTTCCAAAACTGTCGAATCAGTTACTTTTTTCACGTATTTGCCCCTGTTATTACCCTCTGTTGTATTTTGAGATTTTCGCTTTTTCATAGCAATATCAACTACTCCCTTCTTAATTCCTAGTGTATTTATAAATATCGTCATACAAATTTTAATTCGTTCATTATTCTTTCGGAGAAAAAATGTTACTGTGGATTGTGATGATGTAGTAGTACATTTTTTAAGATTTTTATCCGTGTTACTGTGAATAAAATCTCGTTGCCTACTATAATCTGCCAGAAATACTAATCTTGGAAAATTCTCGTTCAGTCTAATTCAGAGTTTACTATAACACTGGTTTCGGCAGTTGGTGGGACAAGCGGGTTTCATTGTTACATCAAGAATGCCTTTATTTCTTGAAGAAACGTAAGCTTCCCCTCTGGCACGTTTCCCTTTACGCAGATTTCGTGCCCATTCATCGAGTACATGACTTCGCTTTAGTAGACAATCGGTTACTTCAGGACATGTTTTCATACCGTCTAGAACAATGTTGCTTTTATTACTACATTTTGTTGGCGAAAGACTGTTGTCAACTTCATCATTAGATGACGTTTTTGCTTCAGCAGGTAAATATTCTGGATGATTTTGTGAAGAAAAAGATTTGCATAAATATCCAACATCATTTGCATCATAGTCCTCAGTTATAACCACGTGACTTGATATACCTACTAGTATCTTCACAAATGTTACCTATATCTGTACTTAGTAGTTAAAACCACTCTTTTGCTGGGGCATTGTAATCATCTGTAAATAAAACCAATATTTGAATAATACCTTAAATTTGTTGTCAGTAAATAAAAATAATGATGCCCGCAATAACGTAATATATAATAATGATAATATAGTAAGTGGTACAAAATCTAAGTTTTTATTTTTCTGTATATATATATATATATATATATATATATATATATATATATATATATATATATATTAATTTAAAATTCAGATAGTAGCCCTTTCATTTTGTTATTGTAACACATTTTAAGTAATTAAAAATATAGATTTGTACATACCATTCGTATGTAAGTATTGTAGAATAATTTGCAGTACCATCGTGAACTACAAAATCACGTCTACAACGTGGCATTACATATTTTTCATAGCCACATTATTAATTTTGCATTATTCCTTAAAATACCAAACGGACAAAATCTCAAAATAGTTATACTTTTCAAGTGACCTTGAAACTTGACTAAGACATCTAGTTGTTATTGTAACAGATTTTAAGTAATTAAAAATATAGATTTGTACATACCATTCGTATGTAAGTATTGTAGAATAATTTGCAGTACCATCGTGAACTACAAAATCACGTCTACAACGTGGCATTACATATTTTTCATAGCCACATTATTAATTTTGCATTATTCCTTAAAATACCAAACGGACAAAATCTCAAAATAGTTATACTTTTCAAGTGACCTTGAAACTTGACTAAGATATCTAGTTGTAGTATTAAACAAATAATAATTTATAAAGTTATCTACTTTTCAAAGTTAGTTATATTGACTCAAAGGGTATTTTGTGAATAGGGAGCTTAGCCATTCAAATGTGTAACAAGTAGATAACTTAAGATATCTAGTTGTAGTATTAAACAAAGGATTATTTATAAAGTTAAGAATCTACGAAAAAACACAGTTAAAAGGAAAAAGACAGTTAAGATTTGAAAGGAAAAAGACGGTTAAGATCTGATTTCACGTATAGTGCGTCTGTGTATCCGCTTATACGTATTTCGCCCTAAAAGGGCTCTTCAGAATGGCTATTCATAGTCGCTCTGAACGTGAAAATAAATCTCTTCTGTCTTAGGAAGCAACTCTAGCATGGCTTCGTATGGACGCAAATAGTGACACCTGATATTAAAATCCGTAAACTAATTTTCGAAACCAAATTCAGATTTTTGCTTTAATCTGTGCCTTCTAAGAATTGCAAGGCAAAACAGACGTTGATAAAGATGTTATTAGAGACATGGGGACTCTAAAAATTGCATTCCACAACATATCTCCTCAACTAAGCAAAAATCCTTAACGAATTGGTTTCTAGTACTCGTACAGAGTATATCGGAATAAAAGAAAAAAAACAGTTAAGATTTGATTTCACGTATAGTGCGTCTGTGTATAGGCTTATACGTATTTTGCCCTAAAAGAGCTCTTCAGAACGGCTATTTACAGTCGCTCTGAATGTGAAAATAAATCTCTTCTGTCTTAGGAAGCAATTCTAACACGGCTTCGTATGGACCCAAATAGCGACATCTGATATTAAAATCCGTAAACTAATTTTCGAAACCAAATTCAGATTTTTGCTTTAATCTATGCCTTCTAAGAATTGTAAGTCAAAACAGACGTTGATAAAGATGTTATTAGAGACATGGGGAATCTAAAAATTGCATTCCACAACATATCTCCTCAACTAAGCAAAAATCCTTAGCGAATTTGTTTCTAGTGAAGAGCAGAGAGCGACCGTGAATGGCCGGAGGTACTTTTCAGTGCGTCATTAATTATGACGTCATAGAATGAATTAGGCGTGTCGAGAATTATTTCATTATAATTATTGATGAATCTGACAGATGCCAGGATCGTACTTAGCCACAGGTGAAAAGCTTGTGGAATTACTAGTATTTTTATTGCATGGGCATCTGAGTAGATTTGATTATTACAAAATATGTTAAGATATATTTTTTTTGTAATGGGGGTAATCCCGTATATTAATAAAAATAAAAAGTAAACAATATTGTTTATTTAATTTATAAATATGGAAACATTTAAAATTGACGACAAAATGATTCATTTATGGAATTTTTGTATTTTCTTCTTCTCAAGGGGCTGTCGGCGCGTCGAAAGTTGCCAATCATCACAGCGATTTTTAATTTTAAGACCGCGGCTCTAAATAAGTCGTTATTACATGAGTTACGTCTCCTTCCTATGGATCTTTTTCTCCGGATTTTCGTTGCATAATGACCTGGAGTATTAGATATCCCACTTTTCTCCTCTTAATTGTTAATACTTCTCTTTCCTTATGCATACGTCACATTACCTTAACGTTGGTTATTCCATCTACCCATGAGATCTCTAGTACTCTTCGGTACATCTGCATCTTGAATGCCTTTAGTCTTCTCACGTCAATTTTCTTTAGTGTCCACGCTTCCATCCCGTATTATAATACGGCTAGCACATAGCACCTCAGCAGTCATATTTTTAACTTAAGGTTTAAGTTTCTACAGCAGAGAAGCCTCTGTATTTTTGTAAATGTGCTTCTGGCCTGTTCGATTCTGATTCGTATTTCTTGAGAGCAATCATTGTTTTCATTAATAGTTGTATATAGGTATTTATTTTAATTCTCTTACTATTTCAATAGGCTGATTCTGTACATATATCTCACGAATGTTCTGAGTTGTCTTTTTTATTATCATATATTTCTTGCTCTGTTGAGTGATGGTCCATATTCTTCTTCGCTTACTGCGGTCACCTAATTAAGAAGTATCTGTAGGTCTTCATGTAATTCGGTTAACAGGACTGTATCATCAGCGTATCTCAGGTTATTTATAATCATGTCATTGATGCTAATGCCCACATTGCGTTAATCCATTGCCTTACTTAATATGTCTTCCGAGTATATATTAAATAATACTGTCGAATGTATACACCCTTGTCGAACAACTCTTTGTACTTCTATTTCTTCTGATGTTATGTCTTCTATTCTCACTACTGCTTTTTGGCCATAGTATAAGTAACACAAAAAATACTGTTTTCAGAAACTTATTAGGTAACTTATAAATTAATTACATAAATAAAATATAATTCTAATCATAAAAACTATTTATTCATTAATGCGTGATAATAATAGTTTATTGAAAACACTGAAAAGTAGAATTTGAATATTAGCGTAATAGAAAATTATAGAAAAATACTGCCAGTGGAGAGTTTTCTTAAAGATATATCCTTAGACGAATTCATGGTAAAATATTTCGACCATAACCTAGCAAAACATTAATTAGAGAAGAAATTTTTAACGCCTCAGCACCAAGTTGAAGTAAACAGTAAATAAAACAATTTTATTTTCAGGATAATAAAATACTTAATTAATAATTAAATATTTCACGAACAGCAGAAATTGGTAATAATGTTTGTCCAGCTTCCTTTTCCAATTGAAAATATCTAAGTAATGTTAATATTAGTACTTGTTCCTTTTCCGTATATCTTGTCATCTTGACCCTACACAAATACAAATAAACACCCAATACTATGTACAAATACTGACCTGAACGACTGCCGTCACTTGCTGTTCAACACTTCGAAAGAATGGTCAGCATGGACGAAGTTTTACGTCAACTGTCGGTAATAGGCGTATTTGATTGGCTAGCGAAAGCGCGCATCTAAATATCAATGAATCAAACGAAGGTTAGGAAAGAACCGCTTATGTATGTAAGCTTATTCTAACGCTGCAATATAGTTCTCTTTAATCACGGAACTACCACTTTTTCCGTCACACCCAACTTAATGCATTAGAAAGAAATCGAAAAACTGTGACGCACTCAAAAGTACCTCTGGGATGTTCTTTACATAGAAAAATTAACCCGGTTTAATTTATTTACGGCAACTATAGACATAATATGCACTATTTTATTCCTACTTTTAGTTGAAGAATAGATTAAATTATTTCAAATGTACTAAATTATTAATCTCTAACAATTTAAGGTTGAGTTTACCGAAAGTACAAGCTGAATATAGCCGCAAATGTCAACCAAAAACTAAAATATTTGGGTTTGGCAGTGTTGAAATGTTTTTAGAATGCATCTGTTTTATGCTTTAAATATAAAGAGAGGAAGCTTTTAAAAAGTACATTTTGATTATACCATTTTGTGAATTCGGCTATTTTTAATTTATATGAAACAATAACGAGTAAAATATTTATGTCTTTCGAGATTAATTGCAAACATCTGTTGCAATCTGGCAACTGCTGATAGTGCTGATTTGACGATTGCCAAATGTATCCCCTAATCTATCAAAGGGTAATTGCCAAAAAAAATGTCTAATCTCCAAAGAAACAAATATTTACTCATTATTGTTTTATATAAATTAAAAATTGCAGAATTCATCACATAATATAAACAAAATGTACTTTTCTAAAGCTTTATCTTTTTATATTTGAAGCATACAGTATCTACATTATAAAAACATGCCAACACTGCCAAACCGAGTTTTTTGTTCCATGTTTGACATTTGTGGCTATAATCAGCTTGTACTTTCGGTAAACTCAACCAAATTTAAATTACAGTTCTGTCGTAGCTTGTCACAAATTTCTCAATTCGAGTCTATGTTTCTGTTTAAAATATGGCGATCGCGTGCTGACTTCAAAGGCGGCATCTGAGAGTGAGCATTCTGATTGTTCTTGAATCTGTGGCATAGATATAAAGCTGCTTTAAGAAATAGTAAGCAACATGTAAGCCGGGAGTGGTTTTAGTTAGTAGGCATGGTACCATGAATACATTTGGGAACAAGACCCCCAAAAAGGGAACTGCGTTCGGATGCACTCAGTCTACTATGAATCCAACTCACGACAGATATGATTCACCTGGTACGGTCTAGAGGATTTTCACGTTCACACAAAAAAGACTTGCACAGCCTAGATGTAAAGCTACTCTGAATAAAAATCTGAAAAAGCTGCCGACTCGGATCGCCGATCGCGATCAACATACAGTTTTCCATGACGAGCTGCGAACAAAGCTCGTCGGTATCGCAACAATACTGTCGCCAAAGTGACCAATCACGACACAAATTGTCACTTTAGCCGGCCAATCACAAAGCTTGTTATTACCTGCTTTGTCATTGGCCTCCCGACGGAAGATTGCTGCGAATTCTGAAATAGGCACTAGGTGTATAAAAGAGCAGCACATCTTCCGATCCAGTCGTCATATACTACTAGCCCCGCTAGACCTTGTTGGCCTATGTTGCTACCACGCTACTTTGAGTTTTATTATTAATCCAATAACCTAATATCGTCGAAGACGTCGAATAAAAGAAGACTTCATCCATTTAGAAGATAAACTTCGAAGCACAAAAACCGGCGTGTTGACTACGAACGCTCCCTGCCAGTAAGACACGGCTTTTTGAAATAGAAAAGACATCGGTCTTAGAACTATTTTAAATGGTGTCGAATTGACCAAAACGTTCTTTGGGACCTGTAATGGTAAAGAGCGAATAAAAGCACCGACGGGGACTTGTAATTGCTTACCTATCAGGGTCGAGCTACGATAATGCTTCGTCACCAGAAACCTTATGCAAATAGTAACTATCAGAAATACTGTTTACGAAAGATAGTGACACGAAGAGACGGGCAATAGGAAGAGTCGACACTGCCAGCATTCTTGTACCTCTCTCGAGGAGAGAGAACGCGGCTACACGAAGTGAGAAGGCCGACATCTCTGTGGAACTCGAGGCATACACCACGCAACAGAACACTAACATATTTATACATTTAAGTCATTGTAAGAAAGCTTGAAATGTTAAAGTATTCTGATTGCCGGTGTGACCTCGCCCACCACAGAGGACCGGCGAACTTCTCGTACGTAGAGGGCGGAATCCCGTTAAATTTAAGATCCTCCTCAAGAGCGGCGGTCGTAGAGCATCAAGAGATCCCAGAGAACCTGGAAGACGCTACGACCGTACGACAATACACCATAGCACACTACCACCAGGTGTAATTTTATCTATGCAATACACGGGCGGCCTAACTGACGAACCATAAAACCGAGGGTTGAGTTTACCGAAAGTACAAGCTGAATATAGCCGCAAATGTCAAAAATATTTGGGTTTGGCAGTGTTGGAATGTTTTTATAATGAATATGTTGTATGCTTCAAATATATAGAGAGAAAGCTTTTAAAAAGTACAATAACGAGTAAATATTTGTCTCTTTCGAGATTAATTGCAAACATCTATTGCAATCTTACAACTGCTGATTTGACGATTGCCAAATCTATTCCCTAATATATCAAAGGGTAATTGACAAAAACAATTTATAATAATTAACTGCAATTTATCTCCAAAGAAACAAATACTTACTCATTCTTGTTTTATAAAAATCAAAAATTGCAGAATTTATAACAAAATATAAACAAAATGTACTTTTCTAAAGCTTTATCTTTTTATATTTGAAGCATAGAGTACTTACATTATAAAAACATGCCAACACTGCTATCCTGAAATTTGTTGTTCCATGTTTCACATTTGCGGCTATAATCAGCTTGTACTTTCGGTAAACTCAACCAAACCGAGGTTTTACACTAGCGTCTAGCCGTTGGCAGGTCAGGATAATCCTGACCAATCCAATCGCACTTGATTTTGTGTGTGGCGCGTCATTCAAATTATGTACAGGTTTGAAGTTTGAATGTAACAGTTCTCATATCACGAAACGTTCTCAGATTGTTCACACAAACAAGAAGTTATGTTTAATTGTGTTTTGAATACAGTTTTATTATTTTACATATTATAAATTATTATTATCTTATTGTGAGTTGGCAACAAGTGACAAGACAGAGACAGTGACACAAAGGGAGTGGGAGGGCTTGTCTGCTTGTCACTTAAGTTGTTGTTATGTTGTTGTATTGTATAATAACCAATATCAAATATCAGCAATAGTCTGCGTTCAGATATAGATATACTTAGAAGTAACTGTCCAATATCAGTTTGATGTCCAATGTGTGTTTTTATAAAATTGACTTCAACTTTTTCTGCCAATTGAACCACAACCTTGAGACCTGCTGGGCAAAATCCACCAATTTTTATACCGCTTTTCATTTTTAAGTGCCTCTTTCCTTTGCTTTCAGAATTAAAGCAGCCTGACCTATGACACAGAAACTTCATTGTTTTGTGAGTCTGTGGAAAAGTTCTCTACTTGTAAAGTATTTTGTTTTTGTACTACTTTCAATAGAACATTTCCACTCCTGAAAAGAAGCTAAATTGGAAAATTGAAGTGTTTCACTTTCTAGGATCAGGTTGTGTTCTTCTTGGAAGTGAGTGTGGAATTCTGCAACATAACTTGAATGAAAATTACACAAGGGACACTTCTTGAATCTTGTGACACAAAGGGTGAGGGCTTACCTGCTTGTCACTTATTATAGATCATAGTTGTTGTATAATAAAAATAATAATCACAATAAGATGGTATATACGTGGAAGTGATAATAATAAATATTTAAAACAAGTTATATCATTTATGTATACTTCCAATATATATATGATAATAAATCTCCCAGATATAACATGGTCCAGGTGTAGTGTTTACAGAGAACAAATATAATAATGGAAAGTTTTAAGTTCTTCAGTGGAATTCATATACCTGGATAAACTTTTGATCAATTTGTAACAGATTTGAGAGTCCAAGCCAAATTAGGTGAATTTTTAGAACAAGAAGGTTGATTCGGGATAGAATAGTTAAAGGAGTAGATAATAATGCTTTACAAGAAATACTGCTAGGATAAATAGATTTAAATTTACGGAAAACAAATGTGCAGGCTTTCAGAAGCAGGCAAAACTTTTACAAGAAAAACAGGTAAATGCAGTCAGAAAAAGGAGTTCCCAAGTAGAGACTGACCCAAAAGGAAGAACTTTTAACTGAGTTTTTTTATGTGGAAATATTGTTAAATTTAATATACCTATGTATATATTTTATTCAGTAAATCACTACAGTTGACAAAGAATTACTTTATTAATATTGTAAGTCCTTGTATGTATACCTCTAATATGTAATACAGTCGGAAAAATGAAAGATTACCCATAAATGATCATATCAATCACTTATTTTGTATTTGCTGTCTTTTTCTATAACAAACATTTGTTATTTATAGAAAAAGACAGCAAATACAAAATAAGTGATTGATATGATCCTTCATGGGTAATCTTTCATTTTTCCGGCTGTATATCTGCCAGATATAACAAAGCTAAAGGGACTAAGCATTTTTTATCTTTATAGAGAGTTATAGCGAGTGAATGAATAAAACAACCAAATTTATAATAATTTTTAATATCTTAGAAAAAATACATGTTTATAAATTATTATTTGCACACAGTCTGATAACCTGAAATTAATAGCAAACTAGTACTTTTTATGTTTAATAAAAAAGTAGAATAGCTACTGTTTTGAAACTAAACTTAAAGATAGCAAGTCAGTTTCTTCAGAACTTGGTTTCTGAATTTTGGTTCTGGTATTTTTCATTTTCTTTTTTGTAGAAAATAGCCTACGTTGCATTTGAATCTTTTTATTATGAGGGACATTGATGTTCGTAGATGCAGGACTGGAAAAATTCGATACAGTTAATGCTGATAGTGTTGGTGCAATTGGCGCAATTGCTTTTTCAAAAACCTCGAGCTGTTGGAGAGAAGTAGCGGAATCCAGCAGTTCCAAAAATTTC
This sequence comes from Diabrotica undecimpunctata, assembly GCF_040954645.1. NCBI lineage: Eukaryota > Metazoa > Arthropoda > Insecta > Coleoptera > Chrysomelidae > Diabrotica > Diabrotica undecimpunctata. Next base: position 67,614,999 of record NC_092807.1, on the reverse strand, counting down.
ACTTTTATACTCTCTTTTTTATTATTGAATGTAGCTGTTGAATTTTCTTCTTTTTTACTTATTTCTGTAAGAATACATTCTTCGACTTTATTTTTAGAAATATCAGTAGGGGGTTGATTTCCACTGTTGGACTCTAAAACTACAAACAGAACTATATTAACAAACAAAACCAATATCTGTACTTCTTTAACCTTCAATAACATTAAAATCAATTGTCAATCCAGAACCATAAATTAAGTGTGTGAGTTGCAGCAAATAAAAATATTTGTTAGTTATATTACTATTGTTTTTACCTTGTAAATTTTCTTGGTTTTCAGAATGTAAACCTCTGTATCTGCACAAGAGGTGAATGTGTTTACACATATTCCATTTGATTGCAGAATCTATGCAGGAACACCTGTATCGGTGGATACATGAGCCACATTCAGTACAAAATATCTCACATTTGCAGTTTATTTCATTTTCTTCTACTGTATATACTTCATACTTTCTAGAGGAAGCAATGCTCCAACCATTCTCAGATGGAATTATTAAGGACATGTTCAAATCTAAGCTAATTTTGTGACGTATGCGCAATTCTTTGATTTTATTGCAAATTTTACCTTTATGTAAGACTATTAATGAATCAAACAGTTTGTCCCTGACGAGTTTCATTATTGCTAAAATGGCTTTATCCAAACGTTTAACGGTTTTTCCATTTAAATATAAATACTTCAGTGTTCTGTGCATACGCTCTATGTGCATATTAGTATTTAAACCTGTATGCATCCTGTAACAATATGCCCAAAATTCTGATTTATTGGCATAATAACTTTTAAAATAATGCAAAAAGGGATGAAGATCAGGATCATTTTCCAATTGGCACTGAAACTCTTTTAACATTATCGAAAATGTGGGTACATCTGTTTCTTGTAAAATTATACGCAGTTGTTTGTATACCAGCACCTACAATACATACAGTTATTAATAAATTATATGGTTGTACTAGCATTTATAATTTTGAATTATATTTATTCACCAAAGTGTACAAACCTGTTTTTCTTTGGTGGTAATTTTACACAAATTATTTCGCCATGCTCGATCCAAGTGCCAAGTACAATACAGTCTAAAAAAAGAACGAAATTACTCTTAATTATTTAAATAATAACTTTGATAACTAACCTATGCTCAGGAAGAGTCATCACTTGTATCCATGCATTATAAAATGAATCTGCTAGGTCAGACATGAAATTTTTACAGGATATTAGTCCTACTTTTTCTTTTATGGCGGAGAAAAATACAGTAAGGACCTCTTGATCGCTTCTGTTGGATATTAGAAATGCGCATGGAAATCCTTGTCTTAAATTATCCAACACTAAAACAGTATTCAGCTCAAACCCATATCCATTTGTTCCATGTGTACCATCTACACATACACAGTCCGAACCATATTTACACATTATCTCAGCTTGTGCGTCAGTCATAATAATTAAAACAAAGTCGTTAGACTTCAAGAATGGATATTTTTCATTAGTGGTTTCTTGTGCTTTGTAAAATAAAACATTTCCAGTCGCCTCCATGTCTTTTACCCATGCATCCACACTAATTCCATCAACTTTGTGGTGCCCTGAAGATGTATTTAAATTATATGCACATTCGATGTTGTACAAATCTTTTTTTGTAAGAAGATGCAATCGTTCTAACTCAGAATTTCGAACAGAGTCACGCACTTCATCTAAAATAGTTGAAAATGGAATTCTCAAGGCAATTTTTTCAGCAATAGACTGACGTTCAGATACACTTAGAAATAACTGTCCAATATCAGTTTGATGTCCAATGTGTGTTTTTATAAAATTGACTTCAACTTTTTCTGCCAAATCAACCACAACCGTGAAACCTGATGGGCAAAATCCACCAATTTTTATACTGCCTTTCATTTTTAAGTGCCTCTTTCCTTTGCTTTCAGAATTAAAGCAGCCTGACCGATGACACAGAAACTTCATTGTCTTGTGAGTCTTTGCGGAAAAGTTCTCTACTTTAACGTATTTGGTTTTTGTACTACTTTCAATAGAATATTTCCACTCCTGAAAAGAGGCTAAATTGGAAAATTGAAGTGTTTCACTTTCTTGGATTAGGTTGTGTTCTTCTTGAAAGTGAGTGTGCAATTCTGCAACATAACTTGAATGAAAATTACACAAAGGACACTTCTTAGAATCTTTGTTAATTTTGCTATCTTCCGTTGAAGTGTCTACAACATTTTTGTGAGTTTTTTCATGATAACGTAAATGTTTTTTGTGGTTGAAATTGTTACCACATATTCTACATTTAAAATTGTAATTTACTACTTCCACCTGCACTAATTCTGGGTGAAACTTCTTAATATGTTTGCGTAAATTTGAGGTTTTTAAGAAAACTTTTTTACAGTTTTTGCACTCGCAATCCATTTTCTTTTTTCTTTCACGGGGTCTCGCAACGAAATACAAAATTTGAAATTCAAATTCAGCTAAATAACACAAATTGATCAATGCGACTGCGCAGTAGATTTATTTGTAATTGGTTAGGATCGCTATCTTGTCACTTGTTGCCAACTCACAATAAGATAATATTTATAATATGTAAAATAATAAAACTGTGTATTCAAAACAATTAAACATAACTCCTTGTTTGTGTGAACAATCTGAGAACGTTTCGTGATATGAGAAATGAGAACTGTTACATTCAAACCTGTACATAATTTGAATGACGCGCCACACACAAAATCAAGTGCAATTGGATTGGTCAGGATTATCCTGACCTGCCAACGGCTAGACGCTAGTAGGTTTTACTCGCGCGTTGTGTGGATCGACATAAAAAAGAAGAAACTGGTGGAATTTTTAGTAACTTTCTTGTGTGTAAATCAAACTTTTAAAAATGTATTTAGTGAATGTATTTTTAAATATAGATTTGTCTTTAAAGGAGTATATTTAAAAATTAATAATATTAACTTTTGAAATTTTTTAACTATCCTTGTTCGTATGTACATGACATGAATTAAGTGGATTACATTGATTACATCACAGATTGTTTAATAATTTATGCATTTTGGAGTTCTGTCAATATAAGTTTTAATGTTGTCATCTTGTAAAATTCTATGATAAAATTCTTGGTGTTGAATTGAATGGCCGACAGGCCGGATAAATTAATTAAAGGATAATTGTTTTCAAAATATCCTGTTTAAACAATTGAAATTTATTTAAAAGGTAATTATTTATTTTTATAAAGTGGATAATTCTTATTAAAATCTGTTAATTCTGTATATCTTGTATTAAGAGCAAAATATATGAGTGACATTTTCGGCAAATTGTGTCACGAATTTAAGGAAAAAACTGTATACAGTTGTACAATTGAGGGGCGTAATTTATCTAATAATTGTAACTGCTTGTAATTTTCATTTTTTAATTTAGAGTATTTCATTTTAAAAGAGGTGATTTATTTATAGAATCGCCGCGTTGGTTAACCGAATATTTTTGATAACGGGACATGTTTGAAAAACCGGTATGGATTGCATTTTATCTTTTGCCATACAGAAGGTGATACGAATTAATGTATTCTTTAAGCATTTGATCATGAATTGCAATAATATGTTTAACAGTTATTTAAATGGATTTTGCAAGTTACCACACCCAGACTTTTGAATATGGTAGGGTTATAAATTTGAATGCCTGTAGATATTTACTTTTTATTCATAGTCCTTATATGACAAGCATGAAAAATATACACTAAACACATCTTACCCTTATAAAATGAAGCTATTTGACTAGTTTATTTCATTCAAAGAGTTTGATAGTCAATTCTAATCCTCTAATCTTACATTGAATTCACAATTTTCGGTACATTTAATAAGTTTTCTGTAATACCCAAAATGTTGCTTATGTTGGTTTTCTTTACAAACTAACTGAATTATTGTTAGCCCTAAACCACCTATTATTACCATTCTTTTTCTCATGGGTTTTCGATACTATATATATGCACCTGATATGAAAAGCGTTGTAACTCAGTCTTGCTTAGATTAGAGGAGAGCGATTTAAATAAATAATTCCTCATTTTATTTTTTTACTTAGTCAGTTTTAATATTTTTTGTAGTTTTCTTAGACTTTTAGCTTATTTAAAATTGAAATATTTGTCCTCTGGTCAGTCCACGGAATTTGTAACATTCTTCTCCAACAGAACATTTCAGTGGCATCTATCTTTCTTCGTTCTGCTTGTTGTAGGGTTCTAGATTCACATCTGTATGTTTGCAATATGTAAAGCATATTCCTTTTTAATTTGGTCTTTCTCTGCTTTAGTGTTATGTAGATTACAAGTGAGACACTAATTTTTTTCGGTTGAAAAATCCAATATTAAACTCAGTATTGAATATGTAGTGTCTATACTGACTTTTGGTGGCTAGCTTATCACATGGATGATTCTCTAACATCCATTCATTATACAGTGAATACAACTTGGAGGTATTAAAGACTCACCAAAATACATCTTAGTTGTTCTTTTCTTGTGTAGTGAGATTCTTTTGCTGGAATAGTTTATATGCACATGAATGGAATTTTTAATATTTTCATCTACAGGATTTGCTCTGTTGTTATGGCGACCAGGCATATCTCCAGGTATAAAGCCTTCACTTTGCTAACCATTAGTTTTTTTTAATAATGTAGTTAATCACATATCTGTTATGTTGAAAGTGCCCAACTAACTGCAAATTATATTGATATGTTCAGTTTCTTCTTCACTCTTTTAACTTTACAACATTTCTCTCTTGTTTGAAAATGTATCTACATAAATATTCGCTGTTTGTCATGATCTGCCATTTCCCAAAAATGAATTAATAAACTGACTATAAATTTTAGATAATTCCAATTTACATTTTCTGTTACATTTATTATTACATCCAGGTCCTACTTCCCTTATTTTTAATAATTTTCCAGTTTTACTAGTGAATTCTTGTCCAGAGTTCCACAGTTTCTTCAAGACATTCATGTTCCAAATACTTGGACCCTTTTGTCTCCCCCTTCCCAGATTTTTCTTCTTTGGGTATTGTTTTTTCTTAACAAAAATGTATTTAATGATGAACTTGCACCTTTGGTGCATGTAGAAGTTTCTGCTGTCAATGTATCTTGAGTATGTAATGCTCTGTGAATATTTGGTACCTTATTTTTATCAGTAGAAGTTAGTTCAGTCATAAATGATAATGTAGGTGTTACTATTTTTGATTGAAATTCTAAACTAGTAATTTCACGTGAGGTTTTAAGATTTAAGACATGATCACTATACTTAGCAGTTAATATTACAGAATTTACTTCATCTCCCAGATTAGAAGAGCCTGGTAAATTGATTTGAATGTTATTTATAGTAATATTCTACTACCTTGCTATCTTGCATCACAACTTACAATGAAGTTGTAAAAACTTCTTAATAAATTTTTCGAGAAAAACATTGTATACAATGTTTTTATAAAAAATATTCATCAATAATAAAAATGTTCAATATTATAACATTGGTTATGTCGTACGGCCGTAGCATTTTCCGAGGAATTTGAAGTTTCAGAATGGTCTACGATTGCCGCTCTGGAGGAGGATCGAAGGTTTCTCGACTCCATCCTCGTCTTCGTGGAGTTTATGTGATCTAGGCTTCCGCTTAGCGGGAAGTTTACCGGCGACTATGCGGTCGACAAAGTGCCACCAACAACCAGAATACTTCGAGGTTTATTTCTTATTTGTCTTACATGAATATTTGTTTAGTATTCTGGGCACAGTGGATGCCTTGAGTCTTACAGAGATGCCGGCACTTCACACCTCGCTGTGTGGCCACGTTTACACTCCTCGAGAGGTACAGGAACGTCGGCAGAGTGTTGACTCTTCGACGGTCCTTCACTTCGTACCGCCACCTCTCGAGAAATAATTTGATGCCCCGTAAGAACGGTTACTATTTCTTTAAAAGGTTTATGGCGACGAAGTGTCACCGCAGCTCGGCCACCGAGTAAGAAGTAATTCCAAGCCCACTTGGGGCTTATATTTACTTCTGACCGTCAGTGGACCAGTGGAACGCTGTGTCAGTTTGACATGATTCGAAATAGCTATAAGACTTTCCATATCTCAAAGATCATGTCTATCTGGCCAGGGAACGTTCTCTCCGAGCCGGTAGCCGGCTTCTGCGAGGTAATTATAAGTGCGTTACCAGACTTTTCTTTACATCGACAAAAGGGCAGGCCGTCAGCCAACAATCGCCGGTTCCTGTACTTCTTGTGGTTTGAATAATGTCGTAGCCGCACGGCTTCGTATTCATTCTAGCACTAAAGAGCTTTGGAATCGTCTTGGCTTCGACGTCTTCTTAGATCGAAGAAATGTTCACTCGGTTAATAATAAAACGCAGAATCGTAGTAAAGGCACTAGGCCAACAAGGTCTAGCAGGGGCTAGTGATGTAGACAACTAGATCCCGATCGGAAGATGTGCTGCCTTTTTATACATTTTGTGTTTGCAATTTAGCAGCGATCTTCCGGCGGGAGGCCAATGACAACGCAGTTAATAAAACAGTTTGTGATTGGCCGGCCAGAGTGACAATCTGCCTCGTGATTGGTCACTTCTGGCGACAGTTACAACGTTTTTTCCAACAAGTGATTCAAAATTTGCACTTACAATGAGGTTATTTTGTTAAATAACTTTAGATTTACCGACATAAGATAGGATAAAAGTAATTCTACCAAAATAAAGGTTATCTTTTATAGATGTTATTTATTCCATGGTTGAAAAAGATTGTACGTAGAGTTACAATGTTCTTCATATCAGGTGTCGTTATATATTGTATAATATATAACGACACTTTTATCACTACTAGATATAACGACACTTTTATCACTAGAATGCATTCAATTTTCAGGTATGTTATGTAGATGTAGTGTTGCCCAAAATCGGTCTTGGTCTTGTTCTTGCGTTTTCGCAAGACCAAGACCGCCTAATTTTAGCAAGACCAAGACCAAGACTGACCGTGCGAGATTTAAGCAAGAACAAGACTAAGCCTGCGAGACTCTTGCGTCTTGCAGTTAGGACTGAGTGTCGTTTTGCAAGTATAGTAGTTCGGGTATATGCTTAAAGACTCGATGAGACGTACAAAAATATGTAATAAAAATTTGAAAAACTGGACTTATGCGTATTACGAACAATACCATAAACATACACAGCGAATCAAAATATTCATTAAAAAACACATTTGACAAGTGCTCAAAGGTCATAATTACAATGTAAAATAAAATATTTTGTACATTCTTTACCAACCGACGACTTCTTTGCTCTGAAATTAATTGTCCAGATTTTTAAAATAGCTGCCCTCTAATCATAAAATAATCTTCTTGCATTGCGACGTCGACAGTAATATCGTATCGAAAATTTTTAAACGGACAACCACTTAATAATTCAATTTTTTCCCATTATAATTTAGTTACGAGGAATCTAAATAAACAAATCTTATCGGCCTAACATTGTTTCTGCTGGATGTGCGATGAGATCATTTGGTTAACCAAAATTTGCTGACAGCGCGGCTAATATTCAAAAGTAATGAGACAAATTAATAACAGATAATGTCGCCTACCGTGTAAACAAAATACCGAAATATTTAGAATAACGAAGTAACGATATATAATTTTTGGTTTAATTACTATTTAAATGGGAATAAGCCACAATTAAAGGTTAAAATACATTTATTGACGTTTCAATTTCCACTTCGGAAATCGTTCTCAAAATATAAACATTAGTAAATTAAATAAATTTTGTTTTTGTTACTTAGTGAAAAATTCTTCTAATAATTTAATTTTATCTGACTCATCTATATTGACAATTCAGACATACATTATACATTTTAAAGTAGACGACTTTAAAATGATATTGCCAATATTGTTGAGTTGCGTTCCTGGGACGACTTTACTTATAAGATAGTTCATTCGATTACATGAAATCAACTTTAACTTGAGAATATCCGTCAGAAAAAATCATAACATGTAATTCGTCTTTAAAAAGACAAATACATGCCATGATGACAGTAAAACTCTCCTGTTAGTGATTCCATAGTAAATTATGAGGGAAAAACCAGGAAAAAAAAACCTCATAATACTATCCCGACATGGTAAGTATTTGATCTTGCATTTAGTTTACCTTCAATAAATACCAAATTCCGATTTTATATGTTTGTTATTTAAAAAATATATAAATGATGCATTCTCCATATGTTACTGACTTACCAATAATGGTATTTTCCTTTTAATAACTTCCTCTTTCAATATGGGTAACCAGATCCTACTACATTCTGCCGAGGAATTCGCGACACAATTGGTCTCATTTAGCATAATTAGAGCCGCTTCTTTGATTTTTCTCTTTGAAATTAATTATGCTAAATGAGACCAATTGTGTCGCGAATTCCTCGGCAGAATGTAGTAGGATCTGGTTACCCATATTGAAAGAGGAAGTTATTAAAAGGAAAATACCATTATTGGTAAGTCAGTAACATATGGAGAATGCATCATTTATATATTTTTTAAATAACAAACATATAAAATCGGAATTTGGTATTTATTGAAGGTAAACTAAATGCAAGATCAAATACTTACCATGTCGGGATAGTATTATGAGGTTTTTTTTCCTGGTTTTTCCCTCATAATTTACTATGGAATCACTAACAGGAGAGTTTTACTGTCATCATGGCATGTATTTGTCTTTTTAAAGACGAATTACATGTTATGATTTTTTCTGACGGATATTCTCAAGTTAAAGTTGATTTCATGTAATCGAATGAACTATCTTATAAGTAAAGTCGTTCCAGGAACGCAACTCAACAATATTGGCAATATCATTTTAAAGTCGTCTACTTTAAAATGTATAATGTATGTCTGAATTGTCAATATAGATGAGTCAGATAAAATTAAATTATTAGAAGAATTTTTCACTAAGTAACAAAAACAAAATTTGTTTAATTTACTAATGTTTATATTTTGAGAACGATTTCCGAAGTGGAAATTGAAACGTCAATAAATGTATTTTAACCTTTAATTGTGGCTTATTCCCATTTAAATAGTAATTAATTTAAAATGCCACAAGAAAATAGCTTCAGAACAATATAATTTTTGGTTTGTTTTAGGGTATGGGATAGTAATGGACATAAAGTAACTATTATAGTAGTAGTTACTTTATCGACATCACTAAACTTCATTCCCAATTGAGCTTTCCTCTGAGTCTAATGTAATAATAATTGTTTTTCATCTAATCCTTGTTGTTTCCGGAGTGACAAGTTTACAATTTGACACGAGAGACAAAGATTCAAATAGTTCTAGTCGGAGTAGTGAGCGTTGAAATTATAGATCTGAAAGACATAAAACCAAATTTGATGAGTTTTTCGAAATAATTCATGCATCCCAAATTGCTTTGTGTAAATTGTGCCTACATAGAAAGGTTGAAATGAAAATGAAAAACAAAAACACGTCAGGTTTAAGGAAGCATCTAATATCTTTTCACAAAAAGGAATTACAAATATTTTTTCCTGAAAAACCAAAATTCGGTGGAGATACCACAAGCTTTTTATTAACCGCTGTAAAAAGTGGACATGTATAAAAATATACTTATTACCTTATTACTAATTACATATATTATGTACCTACTACTTTATTTTGGTAAATTAATGTATTTTATTAAGTAGATATCTTTTACCTTCTAGTAAAATAACTTCTTTTGATTACCATTGCTTTTTTACCTATTCTTTATTTTTTCAAGTTAGTTTTTTATACAAAAGTAGAGCTAAGATTGTTAACAACATTTATGTTGCTTTAATAAGTGGATTATAGTATGTTATCTTATCACCTAAATAATCTATGCCCTTGATACCTGCATGTGGACTTTTTGCCAGATGCCAATCTTTTTTAAGATTCCATTTCATATATGGTGGGGGGTCCATCAATCTTTTTCTAGGCAGATAATGTTCTTTAAAATGCAGTCAAGTTTATGTCATTAACTTGTTTTTTTTTGCGTTTTAACCATGTTTTAGCACATGTAAGCTTATTAAATGCAAATGTTTATTAAGAAACAGATTGACTTCTGTGGGACATGGTAGATAGCTGAGTTAGTTAGAGTATAGGCACGGATCGCTTAGATCGTCGCTTCAAACCCTACCCGGTGTCAGTTGTTTAGACATTTATTAATTGGGTTGGTCTTTATTATGGCTATGTTAATTCAAGCTTAAAATGTACTTGCTCTGTTACGTTGTTCTAAGATTTAAAGTAACATTTAATAAATAGCAATAGGCTAATGGGTAACTGCAAGACTTGCAAGACTCTTGCTGCAAGACCAAGACCGGGAGTGCAATACCAAGACCAAGACCCGGTGTATTGACGCAAGACCAAGACTGTCTAAGTCTCGTCTTGCATTTGGGCAACACTAATGTTATGTATTTGCATTCATTCTAAAAAAAATGGGAATAATTGTAATTGTAGAAAAATTAGAATACCTTTACTTTATATTTTTTCAGCCAAAAGGTAAATTAGTTTTCTCTTTATTTTGAATATTTTGTTTGGAAGCTATTTTCTGGTGACATTTTAATATTATTTATTATCTTTAATGGGAATTAGCCACAATTTCAATTGAAATATGTTTATTTTGAGCAATTACTATTCTAATTGGGAATAAGCCACAATTTAAGTTTAAAATAAGTTTATTCGTGTTTCAATTTCCACTTCGGAAATTGTTCTCAAAATACAAAACAATAATAAATTAAACCAATTTTGTTTTTTGTTACTTGGTGAAAAATTATTCTAATAATTTAATTTTATCTGACTCATTCATATTGACAATTTATACATAGGTATATTATATATTTTAAAGTAGACAACTTTAAAGTTATATTGCTGAATTGCGTTCCTGGGATGACTTTATTGTAAGATAGTACATTTGATTACATGTAATCAACCTTAACTTGAGAATATCTATCACAAAAATCATAGCATGAGATATGTCTTTAAAAAGATAACCACATGCCATGATGACAGTAAATTCTCCTGTTAGTGATTCCATATTAAATCATGAGATTCGCATAGGAAAAGATAACCAAACCGTTGAGCTTCTCCGTCGTATAAGACTGACTTGGGCAGCCTTCGGCAAGCTGAACCATATTTTCAAATCGTCTGATATACCAATATGCCTTAAAAGAAAAACGTTTAATCAGTGTATTTTGCCAGTGTTAACTTACGGTGCCGAAACGTTGACCATGACAAGGAGAGCAGTTCAAAAGATCCGTGTGTGTCAAAGGGCGATGGAGCGTGCTATGTTGGGCGTTTCACTACGAGACAAGATCCCAAATCGCCAGCTACGACAAAGAACAGGAGTGGCTGATGCAGTAGAGAGAGTAGCAACACTGAAATGGAACTGGGCAGGTCACGTGGCTCGAATGACAGATAATAGATGGACAAAGCGGATACTGGAATGGAGACCAAGAGATGATGCCTACCGAAGCAGAGGTCGTCCACCAACACGTTGGACTGACGATCTAAAATGTTGTCATAGGAATTGGATGCAAGAGGCACAAGATCGAAATAGATGGAAAATTATGAGGGAGATCTATGTCCAGCAGTGGATAAGCGAAGATTGAATGATGATTAAATCATGAGTAAAGACCCAGTAAAAAAACCTTATGATACTTATCCTGACATGGTAAGTATTTGGTCTTACATTTAGTTTACTCTCAATAAACACCAAACTCTGATTTTATATGTATGTTATTTAACCCTTTTCGGGCAAGTGGTTCCACAGCGGAACCACAAATTCATAAATTTCTAAAACCTTTCCCAGTAAACGCTTGCCGGAACCACGTTCAGACCGGTGTCCCCTACCATTTTGTGTTTTAGATCGCTAATGCGGCGACTTTCTCGGTGGCTTCAGTTTGTTTCAAGGAGCGGTAGATGTATGTTACCTTTTTACTTTTTGTCACGCATAACGAATTTTTTTATTTCAACTACACAAATAAAAGATATGTCAGGTAAGTGGATCATAAATATATACATATTGATGTTATTTTAGAGTTGTTACAAAAAAGTTCTTATATTTTTTCATAAATATGTTGTTTTTTGCTTTCAAAATATGTGGTTCCATGTGGACCCACAAAGCCTATTATTAGCATAATATAAATATTTGTTTTTATTGTTTCAGGAAACCGTTTCTTTAGAGAGCTTGAAGCTCTCGAAGCTGATGAGGTATTTCAACTTATTGAAGAGATACCATCCGGAGAAGAATCAGAAGCTTCCGAAATAGATTCAGATGATGATGGACGAGAGGATGAACCTCCCGATGATACCAATGATGAATCATTTGTTATTGAAGATGATCTTCAAGAAATACAAAATACTGCGGAAAATGAAGACACTGGTACGGACATTGAAATAGAATCAAGTAATCAAGAATCAAGTGAAGACGAAACTGGAGTCAATAGGAAAAGAAAACTAACAAAAAAAATACAAGACACAAATACACAAAACAAAGGTAAAAAGAAACCTAAGAATGAAGAAAAGGTAGTTGTTTGGTCCGATGATTCAAAAAAATTTGGTAAGAGTCCTTCAGTTTTTGTAAGTGATGTAGGTCCTAATGTGCCCGAAGAGATAGAAGAACCGCTGGATATATTTATGCTTCTTTTTTCAGAGGAGCTTTTGGATACATTAGTATTTCAGACCAACTTGTATGCAACCCAAAAAAATAAACAATATATTCCAACAACAAAAGAAGAAATGAAATGTTTCTTAGGAATCAATATTCTTATGGGTATAAAAAAAGATCCAAGCTACAGAGATTATTGGTCTGCAAGAACTGATTTACGGGACACCTATATATCATCTGCTATGTCTCGAAATCGGTTTGATTGGTTTTTGGGTAACATGCACCTAAATGACAACTTTATTGCTCCTAAAAAAGGTTCTAATGATTATGACAAATTGTATAAAATAAGACCAATGATAGATAGATTGACGGAAACATTTGATAAGTATTATAATCCCAGTAAATGCCAGTCAGTTGACGAAGGAATGATTAAGTTCAAGGGGCGAAGCTCACTACGACAATACATGCCGAAAACACCGACAAAAAGGGGTTATAAAGTATGGGTGCGAGCAAATGAATCTGGTTTTGTTTCGCAATTCCAGATTTATACAGGTAAAACAGGTGATCTTACAGAAAAAAGGTTAGGGGCTAGAGTGGTCAAAGATTTAACAAGTAGTCTTGCTGGTAAGTGTCATGAAGTGTATATGGACAATTTTTTTACTTCTTATCTACTCTTAGAAGAACTACGGGCCCAATATATATATGCTTGTGGAACAGCAAAGCTGAATACTAAATTTTTTCCCAAAGATTTCTCTAACGATAAATCAATGAAACGTGGTGACACATGTTGGAAAATTAGTAATGGGGGCATATTGGCAACAAAATGGATGGATAACAAATCTGTTCATTTCTTGAGCAATTTTCATAACCCTGAAGATATGCAGGAAATCTCAAGAAAGCAAAAAGATGGCTCCAAAAAAACTTTCACTGGTCTTACAGTAGTGACAGATTATAATAAACATATGGGTTACGTAGACAAATCAGATATGTACAAGGCTTGCTATGCAATAGATCGTAAATCTAAAAAATGGTGGCATCGAATTTTCTGGCATTTTATTGATCTAACAATTGTAAACGCATATATCATATTCAAAGAAAGATCTCAAACACCATCAGTTACTCTCAAAGTTTTTCGTTTAGCAGTATCTGCAGGTTTGATAGGTGCTGATCCTTCCACTCCCCAAAGAGGAAGACCAAGTTCAAAAGCAGAAGTGCCGAATAAATTTAAAATTCAGGTTCCCATTGAAATACGCACCGACAAAGCTGCTCATATGCCCATTCATGGCAATAAAGTTCGATGTGCTCACTGTAGCACTAGAAACCAACCTCATAGAACTAGATGGCACTGTTCCTCATGTAAAGTTGGGCTTTGTCTCACGGATAATTGCTTTTCAAGTTTTCATAAAAAATAAAAATAACTTTTTTGAATTCATACTTATTTTCCTGTGGTTGTAATTGTTTTTGTAGTTTTCATGCGAAATAAACAACTTTTTTTAATTCATACTTATTTCCCTGTGGTTCCACCATGGAACCACCTCCAAACTCCAAAAAGTTGTCATAAAAAAATATTATTTCCAATTTTTGGTGTTAAATTTTACGATAAATAACACAATTTTTGTTGAGAAATACATTTTAATGCAAATAGCATAATTCGGGCTGCAAAGGGTTAAAAACAAATTATGTATCCTCGATATGTTACTGACTTGCAAATAGTGGTATTTTCCTTTTATTAACTTCCTCTCTTAATATCGGTTTGCCAAGGAATTTACACCACAATATTGGTCTCATTTAGCATAATTTGAGCCGCTTCTTTGATCATTCTCTTTTTACCATCTGTTTCTTTTAGAACTATACTTGAATCGTTCCATTGAACCCTATGTTCATTTTTTCTTTTTCCCATGCATGATTATATATTTGAGATCTATCAAACTCTCTATTTTTAATATAATATTGATGTTCACTTATTCTAACGTTTAATGGTCTCGATGTTTCTCCTAAATAAAAATGATCCGTTTAAGAATGAGATCCTACAGCATACACAAAGAATAATATGAGGAAGATAACAATACCATACATAAAAGGATTATCAGAAAAGCTTTAAAAGATAGGAAATAAATTTAAAATTTCAACAAAATTCAAAACAACAAACACATTGAGATCTATTTTATCTAAAACTAAACTTAACGATGAACAAGACAGAACAAAAAATTGTATTTATAAAATACACAAGGAATCTAAGTTCCTGTAGTTGGCTGTATACCATATATCACAAAAAATTGTATTAAAAATCCTTTATAAAAGGTTTAAAAACCCAATCGAGCTATATCACAAAACATTTTCGGAATCCATGTTCCATCATCAGTGCACTAGGTATACATATATTGAGCCATTAAATATGTGGGTAACATGGTGACATATAACTCCATCGTAGACACATCGTCTCAGGACTAGCAACTTCACGTGGAGTCATATGTCGCCATGTTACCAAATCTACTGGTAACTTTAACATCATAATATTTAATACCATACAATGTAAACAAAATTTAAACCAACAATTTTAACGGGTTTTTACCCACATATTTAGTGGCTCAATACATGTATACCTAGTGCACTGATGATGGAACATGGATTCCGAAAACGTTTTGTGATATAGCCCGATTGGGTTTTTAAATTATGTACCTTTTATAAAGGATTTTTAATAATTTTTTTTTATAAAATACATTGTGGATGCGATCATTTTTATTTAGGTAGAACATCAAGACAATTAAATGTTAGAATTAGTAAACATTAACTTTTTATTAAAAATAGAGAATTTAATAGATTTCAAATATGTAAACACGCATAAGAAAATGAACATATGGTTCAGTAGAACGATTCAAGTATAGTCCTAAAGGAAACAGATGATAAAAAGAGAAAAATCAAAGAAGCAGTTCTAATTATACTAAATGAGACCAACTGTGTCGCAAATTCCTTGGCAGAATGCAGTAGGATCTGGTTACCCATATTAAAAGAGGAAGTTAATAAAAGGAAAATACCACTATTAGTAAGTAACATATCGAGGATACATCATTTATGTTTTTAAATATCATACATATAAAATCAGAGTTTGGCGTTTGTTGAGATTAAAATAAATGTAAGACCAAATACTTACCATGTCGGGATAGTATTATGAGGTTTTCTTCCTGGTTTTTTCTTCATGATTTACTATGGAATCACTTACAGGAGAATTTTACTGTCATCATGGCATGGGTTCTTTTTATAGACACATCAAATGCTATGATTTTTCTGACAAATATTGTCAAGTTCAAGTTGATTTCATATAATCAAATCTTACAATAAAGATATCCCAGGGAACGCAACTCAGGAATATTGGCAATATCATTTTAGTTGTCTACATATATCTTTAGATGTCTGAATTGTCAACATGAATGAGTCAGATAAAATTCAATTATTAGAAGAATTGTTCACCAAGTAAAAAGCAAAATTTGTTTAATTTATTAATGTTTTATATTTTGAGAATGATTTCCAAAGTGGAAATTTAAATGCCAATAAAAATATTTTATAAGGTATGTTCTATATTATATTCGCCTAACAGAAAAGTAGAATGTCAACACTACGGACGCGTGATATATTCATTCCCAAAATCTAGAGATGCTGAAGAGGTACTTATCTCCTTGTTACAAAATCACTTATACTGTAACTGATTATATACAAAAGCGTATCAAAAGTAACAAGTAGAAACTCACAAGTAACGACAATCTACACCTCTAAACAAAGACGCATAATTTGCAGTTTTAACAGAACATTCAGTAATCCTTACGAATCACATTTATGTCTGTTGATAATTACATAATTATGTTTTAATTATATAAATATAATTTTTACTTTTAATAGCTCTATATATGTGTGTGGGTGTTGGTATAATTATAGTGTCGGTTTATAATTATAGTGTTATTTAAATAAACTTAAAACTGTGAACATTTTTAAGGTGTTTGCTGTTTTCTATCAACTGAAGTAAGTAAATTTAATATTATTTTGACTCTATTATAATAATTGTTATGATGATAAAAGGGTTGCAAGTGTCAGTCCATAATTGAAAAGATATATTAAAAAGGTCAATACTCAAAATCTTTACTTTCAAAGTTTTACAGAACCGATCGGTTTCGTGGCTTTCAATATTTGCCTCATCCTCAGGCCCAGCAAAGAGATTGTTTTGTTAAAAACCAATAATATAGATATCGCCAATAAGAAGTTTTCCGCTTACATCCAGGGTACTGTCTGTTTTCATCTTTTCCTTATGACACTATCATTGTAGTGAGGTGATATATTGATCATTATATTCGTATGTAAATAAAAGGTCTTACTAAGTAAAGAGCTTTATGTCTTTACCTTGTAAGAACCTGTGACAAAAACAACAAAAAAAGGACATCATACTGCATAATATGTGATTTTCCATCTTCCATAAGTTTTTAAACTATATAAAGTCCGGATGTGGCAGCTTATACTGTATGTGTATTTGTCTTTAACTACTTTTAATTTTATTACAAACCAGAAGATGGATAAAAGATTACCTTTTTAATAGTAAAAAAACTTTGACAACAACAACATATATAATGATCAACATATCAGCTCACTACAATAGATAGAGTCATAAAGGAAAAGATGAAGACAGACAGTACCCTGGATGTAAGCGGAAAACTTCTTATTGCCGATATCTATATTATTGTTTTTTAACAAAACAAACTTTTTGCTTTGCCTGAGGATGAGGCAAATATTGTAAGCCTCGAAATCGGTCGCTTCTGTAACACCTTGAAAATAAAGATTTTGAGTATTGGCCTTTTTAATATATCTGTTCAATTATCTATTATCTATTATTTTATTAGAATATTAGCCTGTAAATAATATTTTGCAGGTTTGTATACACAGTCACTAAAACAAATTAATATGTCGGACACGGATTCTGCCGATGAACTCGTAAACATACCTTTAACTCCCCCCAAAAAGAGATTGAAAAAAGCCATTTAAGCGTAAACGTTAAAGAAATAATTGTAAACGTGTATAACCACGAGTTACAAGAAAATCTGGCGTTAATATTGTCCGCTGTTGAGAAAAGAGTAGCCGATAAAGTTTTAGTATCGGATAGTTCTGTGTTTAAAGTTATTAGAGCGATAAGAAGAATAGTGCATCAATTCTTTTTTAGAAATGAAATTCCCACGATAGATAGAGTTCTACAACAGGTCAACGACGACCCAATCTACCTGATTTCAAACGTACTACTTTTTACAAGATTTTGAAAAAACTTCAATTCAAATTTGAAAAACGTAGCAGGAACAGTATGCTTACAGACAGAGATGACCTTGTAATCTGGAGAAGAGAATTTTTAAGGCAGATAAAAGATTATAGGAATGGCAATCGTAAAATATATTATTTAGATGAGACTTGGATTAACGCCGGTCATACTAAATGAAAAACATGGATTGATAAGTCAGTCACCTCATCAAGACAAGCATTTTTGGATGGACTCTCGACAGGTCTGAAAAATCCATCATGTAATTCCTGGACCCCGTTGTCCAAATATTTTTCCTAGCAGGATGGCTTATAGAAGGGCATATCTGGATTCATTTCGCATAATGTGTCCAAAGTACTGTAACTTTCGAGGTTTTATGGTTCTCAGTACCTCTCGGTTCTTCTTCATTCTTCTGAGGACCTCCTCATTGGTGACTCGGTCAGTCCACGGGATTTTAAGTATTCTCCGATACAGCCACATCTCAAATGATTCCAATTTTCTGCACATATCTTCGTTTAAGGTCCACGATTCAACGCCATAAAAAACAACAGATTAGACGTAGCATCGCAGCATTCTTACTTTGTGACAGAGAGGTTGTAGCTCTTGAAGAAGGCCCCCATCCGGTTGAAGATGGATCTAGCTTTTGATGTGGAAATGAGTAGCAATGATAAATAAAAGATACGAAATTATTCAAAATTACATAAACAAAATGGAATATTTTAAAAATGAAAAACTGTAACCCATTTTACTCATTGTACCTATGTAGTTTTCCAGTACTTATTTTTCGTAATTGGATATTACTTATATTATACTCTTTTTATATCATTAATGATATTATTACTTATTTCCAAATATTGGTCTTAAAGCGTAAAATGTATAAAAACAACTTTCTTTTTTTGCCTTTTGATTAATACCACAATTATCTAATGATGTGTGAATGACAGTTTACAAAAACTAATATTAAAGTATACTTCTTTGGAAGATTAATCATTGATTACTATTATTTTAACAGTAATCCTAAAAATTATAAATTAATTCATTTCAAATTTAGATGTTATAGACTGCTAGAATCTTAATACAACCTTGTACAATTATATAAATATCAGGTTTTGCGTGATCTGTACATGCATTTGTTGACGGCTACTTTTCTGTTAAATGAATTTAGTTTAGTCAGTAGATAGATAGATATATAGATCTTTATTGGTCTTAATTTTACATCAGTCCATCAATAATAATTATTACACAATTATAGTTAAGATTACACAATAATAAAAATGTTAAAAAAGAAAAAATACGGATTTAAAATATAATGCGTTAAAATATTATATATCAGTTACTTTCCCAATCCAAGCTGAAAACTTCTTAAAATGATAAAATGCTTTATTTATGGCGCTTTCCACTAAACGGATAAACTTTTTGAAGATTTACATTCCCACATGGTTTTGAAGTATTTTGAAACTCAAGTCTATTTAGTGGAAATGGTCATGTTGTGTTTATTATTGTCACCTTACTAATCTGAATATGAATTTTGTACCAAATTATTTGTTTTGGTTCTGAGAATTTCTCCACGTCACACACATTTTAGTGAAACTTTATAGATCATGTCTGAAGGTGGCAAAGTTTCCAAAAAGCAGTGGGCTTCTGAAAAAATGACTACCTGAAACAAACCATTCTCTGGGTACCACAAACTGAACACAGTTTGTGGTACCCAGAGAATGGCAACTATAAAAACAGGATTAAAAACGCTGGAATCACAAACAATTATCCAAGTATTTGACACCAACTGGATAGAAATTGAAAGAAAAATTAAAAACAATTTCACAATTTCAATGTGAAAGAAGGAATTATAAAAAACTTTACTTGTACTTTATAAATAAATACTTTGGTTGTCCTCGTGCCAACCATTAGAAAAGGACCAAAAATAAACCTCTAACAAAACATAGTTTGCTTTTTGTAGTTGTAATTCGTCCATGATAAGAATGTATTATAAATTCTGCAGTAATGAAATTCAGTTTGCTGTGACATAATTTCCTAATTCATTCAACAACAAAATACTGAAACCCCTAAAAAATTTCCAAAAAATTAAATCTTGATGATCCTTAAATGAATCAGGTGTAATTTGTCTGAATTTGAGATGAGTGATAGCATCATATTAGTCTGTTTACAGGCATTTAATTATATAAAATGAATGTTTTTTGTGGGAATTAATTTTATATCGATAGTAAATTTTATAGTTGGTATTTTAGTAGTAAGAGAGAGAAAAAATCATCAAATTGACAGGTATGAAAATAATCGTCAATTTATTGTTTTAACAATAACAGAATACAATAAATCACAAAAAAGTGAAATGATCAGAAATGATGAGACATTAAAGATCTTGAGAGAGGGAAATGATATGTAGGATTGAAGATAAATCAGGATACAATTTCTAAAAGGTAAAAACAATAGAAATTTCTTCCAAAGAGGTCTCCACAAGTTTGTAAATGTAGCAGAATTTACATAAGGATGTAACCCTAGTAACCGAAGATAATGATGTCAGTGCAAAAATAAAGAACAAAATAAACAGTGCATATTACACAAATACAAAAACTGCTAACTTCTAAAATACTCAGACAGAATTCGAAGATGCAATTGTACAAAACACTAATATGACCCATTGTAACCTCTGCTTGTGAAATGTGGACCCTGATGAAGAAAGACGAAGATGCACTGAGAAGTTTTTGAAAGGAGAGTACCCAGGAAAGTTTTTGGGCCTGTCCGGGAGCAGTACGGGATCTACAGAATCTGCATGACAATTAAACGCGCCGATGTGTCTGCACAGTCAATTAAACGCGCCGATATAGTAAAGCTCTCATAGTTTGTTGAATCTCCCAGAAACTGCTCGTACTTTTCTTTGGTGGAATGTATTAGGATTTAATATGTACAATAAGAAAAAAGTCACTACAAAGAAAAAACCATTAATAAATCATAGCATATCGAGAATACATCATTAATGTTTTTTAAAGTATAATACTTAATTAAAACCAAATATTTATATCAGGTTGTTATTGTGAATTGCTTCATGATTTTTGCTCTTTAGTTACAATGAGAATAGATCAAGAGAATGTTACTGTCATGATTTTGAGTTTGGTTATCTTCTTAAAGATAAACCGCATAACGTTTTTTTCTGACAGGTATTGTCAAGTTAAAGTTAATTTTTATATCAAAAACTCAAAAATATTTAATCCTTACACTTAGATCTATATATATTGTTATGATTCATTTTATCAGCCAAAGATAAAATTAAAAATTACTAAATAGACCATTTAAATAAATTTTCAAGATATTCTGGAAAGTTGTTAAGCTATGTAAAATTGAAAATAATATTGGTTTGCTCTTAATATATTTCAAAGTACAAAATATAATAATTCAACTAATAAACTATAAAAGATATTTCGAAGAAATGAAAACCCATTATCCTGGATGACCTGTAGTAAACAAAATTTAAGATATGCATAAATTATTTTCTTTGTAAACTATATTCGAGTGACGTGAGTGAGCTTAAGTGAAGTCATAGAACAATGCGACCGGGTTTTCCAAATGGACTTGTACAGTGAATAAGACAATAGAATAGAATATTTAGAAATTATATTTCTCCGTTAGTTCTTAAGAATTTGTAGAAACCGATTAGCATGTTAATAGTTTTTAGGAAATTTATAATTGTAGGTAAAATTTTTGTTTGTTATCTAAATGAAGAGATGGGGATACGTATGACGAGCTTTGATTGGAGGAGATTGAAAAAAGTGGGATTGGTATGTAGGAATGAGAGTTTAGCTAGATTTTTGAGGGAGAAAAGATAATCAGTTTTGTTTTCCAAGGGTGCAAGGCGAACAGTCGTTGTTCTTTGGTGGTTCCCAAGTGATAGTAAGCATTAGAAGTGAATGTTTGTGAGTTTTCTTGGAGTAAGTGTATCGACGGAAGCTGATCCAGTAAAATATTGTAAGTTATACTTTTCTACTTATATATTCCAAGAGTCACTGTTCAGGCCGGAACGAGAGATTCAGTTTATCGAGAGGAGAAGAGGCTAGCATCTTTTGAACGATACGTGCATTTGAAGGAGATCATTAAAGACGAGAGGCTCGCAATAATTTGTTGTAAGATTGCTGATTACCTAGGGAACTGCTAAGAATAGATAGTGTAGGCTACAAGGAACGAGGATTTGGACAACTCATCATCAGAGAGATAAGTTTTTTACCATTCGTCAGTTTTTCTTTATTAACAAAGTTTTTTTTTTAATTGCTTTAGAAAAGATGGAAATATTTTGATCAGGAAAGTTCAAAGTTTCAGTTTGTTTCATATATTTTGTGATTATAATTTATACTAACAATTTTAGGACTTCAGCTGCATATCTGCAATTTGCTCTTTACAGCAGTTTCACCACTTTTAATTAACACTTCACCTAGAAGTTTTTTCTTCTGTTCACTAAGTTAGTTCATTCATTAGCTGAAACAATTCAGAAGGTTTAGGAGATCGATAAAACTGGATCATCTGACATTTTTCACGATTAATAATTAATTGTTTATTGACTCACCATTTCACGCAAATCGGACCAATGATTTATGTAACCCAATACAATCATAACATTCCCGAATAATACAAAATAATTTTGTATCATCCTTATATGCTAAGATTTGACAGTTAGTTAAGGAACTGATAGCATCATCAACAAAAACTGCAAAGAGTATATGTCCTAAATGGGAACCTTGGGACACTCCAGAGCTTAAAAAGTATTCAGTTGAAGTAAAGCCCTTCAGTGCCCTTCAGTTTGAGGCACAAAGACCAATCTTGCATATAACTTTTCAACCAGTAAAAAAGTTTAGAAGTCCAGTTTATACAATAAAAGGTAATGACCTACCCTTTCAAATGCTTTAGACAAGTCAGTATAAATGAAATCCATTAGAGAACTGTTGAATTATTTGTTTCCAACGAAACTTTCTGACTTCAAACTTTCCGAGTTTGAATTTGTATCAGCCCAAAGTGTCTGATGAGGCTGGGCTAGGCCGAAATGATCATAACACTTTATTGATACCGATTCGAGCACGGGAAGTTTAACGAATTTGTCCTCCTAGGCCATATATTTGGCCATTTAATTTAACAATTTATACCTTAAAATGTTTGTTTTTGATGACTCCTCTTCAGGATGTAAACTGGTCATTTGTGACAAGAGTCTACACCATAGACATTTTTGAAAAGTTTTATCAGTGAAAGGGTGGTACTTAATATCGTTGGCAAAACAAATCGTTTTGCTTGAAGAAACTACAGAAAAATCGAGGGACTGTTACAGTAAAAATTATACTGATGTTTTTGTCGTCATCAGATATTGAACCCGAACCTCCCGTGTGACTCAGGTTTTCAAGGCTAAAAAATAAATAGTACATATAAATTTAGAAATATGTTAAATTTTAAAAATCTAATTCTACTTGCAAAGCAGTAAAAAGTTTCATGAACTGTTCCTTAAATGTTACTTCATTATAAGTTTTTTAAACTAAGGTATACAACCAGTCACTGGGAATTTCCCTTTATAAGAAATTTTATTATATGTTAATGTAACCATTGTTAATTGTTTTATTGATATAATTTTATGTTTCAGACATGGCGGTAAATGTTTATTCCACGAACGTTACGTCAGAGAATCTATCCCGCCATGATATGCTGGCATGGGTGAACGAATGTTTGCAGAGTAGTTTTGCAAAAATTGAAGAATTATGTACAGGGGCCGCATATTGCCAGTTTATGGACATGCTTTTTCCTGGATCTGTCCAATTAAAGAGAGTTAAATTTAGAACCAATTTGGAACATGAGTACATACAAAATTTCAAGATTCTTCAAGCTAGTTTTAAGAAAATGTCAGTAGATAAGGTAATTTAAGAATATATCTATATCCTAAAATTTAATAAGTAGTTTATACAGAACAAATATTTATTTATACCGTGTCTACTTTATTCACTCAATGCAGTCTCAGCTAACTAGTAAGTTTAGTAAAGTCTATTCCATTTTACACTGGTTTAGAATTAAGTAAGTAACGATTCAATTGACCATCTGTACAAATTATTTTATATAGGTTAGTATCTTTCAGCGGGTAAAGACCATAGAAGGCTAGCCGTTGGTAGAGATGTTAAAAGTTAATATTTTATTTGAATTTCTTGCTGGAAATCGTGAAGCTAAATACCAAAAGAGAGAGTCCATTCAAAAGGACCCCGGTACTCTTCTTATGTAAAAGTGGTTTTAGTTAAATTGGCTGAAACTTTGCAGCGAAGTACCTTTGGTCATGCAGATCAAAAGTTATCATTGCACCAAGCCTCTCAAATCAATTGTTTCTTGGTTACAGCGGTTCAAAGTGGCAGTTTTTAGTACTTTTGAATAATACATATTTGAAAAATATACAGTGTTTTAGTAAATAAGTCCAGCTAACATCAGGGAGTGATTTTGCATGTAAAATAAATGACAGTTTACTAAATAAAAGTAAGTCCGCAAATGCTTCCCTTTCCGAGATACGGGGTGTTGAAATTTTTCTTACAAACAAACAATTTATGTATTGCCCTGAAACTGCTTGAAATATGCATGGTGGGTTTTAAGATTTGGTTATTGCGCATTTTTTGACATACAATTAGGAATTATATATTTATCATTGGCGCATACGGGTAATGGTCTCAATTTTTTAAAGAAAAAAAAGGTAGGCCACTGAGGATTTTTAAATTAAAAATTATTTTTGACTTCTTCATTTAATTTGTGACAAAAAGTATGAGGCTCTGTTTTGATGCAAAAAAATAAAACATCTTAACGCGTATTTTTCATGGCTTTAATACATTCTGAAGAACTATCTAATACAATAACATTAAACCAGAACAATAACGGAAAATATCACTGATAAAATTGTAAATAGGCGCAAAGCTACAAAAATGTTCAAAATGACCTCCCTGAAACGTGACACAAGATGCAACTCGTAGCCTCATTGGTTGTCGTAGTCGTGCAAATATTCTTGATATATTTCTTATTTACTTATGTAAAAGTGGTTACTTACAGTTAAATTAGTTGAAACGTTGCAGAGAGATAGCTTCGATCATGCTGATCAAAAGTTGTCAGTGCCGCAAGACTCAGAAATCGATTGTTTTTGAGTTATAGAGCTTCAAAATGTCAGTTTTTAGTCAATTTTTCAAAATAATGAATTTTGAAACGTATGTACCAGGATATCCACATGGAGATTCTACCCAGGACATCCCACTTTGTTTTTGACAGCTAAACAATAAGAAATGTCATTCTGATCCAACCATCTTAGAGTTATTGGATTGAAGAGTGGATCAAGAATCAGTGGATTCTTCATTTAACTACGGGACAAGGGACGATTCTAATTGTGATGTTGATCGTCATTATGTTGAAAATAGTAAGACATTTGCGGGATTCCAATAAAGTTAAAAAAACAAGGATATCAAATTCCCTGCATCAAACCTCATTTAGCTCCCCGAAGGCATACCCTATCACAAATAAATTTGTAACATTATTGAAATAGTCCCACCTTTTTTTTTGGACATCTTCCACTTAGAGAATCTTCCACAGACCTCTGGGAAGAGGTCCCAGGTGTGTTGGATTCAGCCACTTATACCTAATCGTAACCGGCTGCCTACCAACTTAGCTCGGCCCTCTTTCTCCGACTGACGGGCCTGAACCGCTCTTAGCCAGCGTGTAACGGTTATTATTGCCTACTACATTGCGATCACTTATATGGGGTTGAGAATTGGGGACAGAAATTACTGGGCTGGGGATAGGGTAAGCAAAACAAACCGGAACGTTTGCGAACGGCTACTCTTGGTTTGATTGGAGAGATGGATCGTGAGTAAGTGAATAAAAAAAGGGGGACTGGAAAGGGGCAACACAAAAAGTGAATCAAAAAGTACTTACATGGATTTCCTGGACAAAACAACACAAGAAGTTCAAGCTACTCCGCTTACTATTACTATTACTTACTTACTTACTTAAATTGGACTCCGCTTACAAGAATCTTCCTGCTGGATGGAAAGATAAGCTTTTCTTTCCTAAAAAATACAAAAAGGGGTTAGAATCTTTTTAAAGGAAATAATACTACACTTGGTTTAGGGAGAAACATTACATATTTATTACACCATAAACAGTTACAAATACAAATAATAATAATAAAATACAAAAACAACTTACAATGGTGTTATCGGTTTAAAACTCTAGACGTTGGGGACACTATAAGAACTTAAATTATTAATAAATTGAAATCATCTAGATCTTTCAATGGAGCTTACACTAAGGTCAACCTTTTTAAAAACAAAACAAATTCAAAATCTATGGTTAGGTATGTACCAAATGTCCGAAGAAAATAATGCTAACTGTCATATGTCAAGATTAAATTTTAAAACTTTATAAGTATAATTAATATGAAAGTTAGCCAGCCAATCCCTAATATTTATAATTTTGTTTATTAAAATTTTTTAACTTGTCATGAAAGCAATTATTGATGAAAAATGTCTATTTTTACTTTAAAAAAATTAAAACAAAAAAAGTACCCGATTTCACTGATTATTGTATCTCCTTTAAAAGTTTTGGGTTTGGAACTGGATTCAAAACACTGCAAAACGACGCAACTGCGTCTCACAAGTTGCACAATAGTTTGGAATGACTAGGGACAAATAAATAAACGAAGTTGGGAACTGGATTATCGAGCTTCGGGTTAAAAAAAAAATTGCAATCTTCAAAGCTTAGCTTTTCAAATATTCCTCGGAAACATGTGGACCCCTAATATCGTTGTAATACTGCTTACAAATTTTTCATTTAGGACACAATACAACACATATGACAAATCGGTGATTAATTCAGCAAAACATTTGCATTGGATTGAATTCACATTTCCACAAACAAAATCTGCCAACTTTTTTTGAAGATTACACGCCGAGCTCTTTTCGCTTTAAGATCTTAATCCTACCTTCTTAAAATTCCACATTTAACTGCTCACTAACTAATTTCCGATAACAAAAAAACATTACGAATTTGAAGAAAAAATCGGACCCCAATAAAACTAAACTCTTTTAACAGCGGCTTTACCGATAGTGATCTCATAATCTTTAAAAATCGTCCACCCAACTCTGTATAAACCAAACGTAAACGGAAAAATTTCTGTTTATTTAACTCTCAAAATATCCTAAAGTGGCTCTAGATCAAAGAAATGCCGAAGAAATACCCATCTGTGATATATAAACAAACTTTAAAATGTGTTTATTATCAATTCCAGCGATGCAAAAGGATTGAAAATACTTTTTCGGTATTTTAACATGTCTAGGCCGGTTACAGATAATTGAGAAATTTAAAGAGATAGACCAATTTGTGTACAAGTGATACCGAACAAAATATATCCATGTGCTTAGATCAAATGACATCTGTTTTAATTTTTTTTTTGAACCTATTCTCTATCCTTCCATTGTTGGATGTAGGTCTCTCCCAGTTCTCTCCATCTTTCCCTATGTTGAGCTGTTCTCTGCCATGTGGGACCTCCTTGTTTCCTGATGTCATCCTTCCACCTCATCTGTGGTCTGCCTCTTGATCTCTTTGCATTGTATGGACGCCACTTTCCGATGGCATTGTTCCATCGTCCGTCTTGGAGACGTTCATTGTGTCCAGTCCATTTCCATTTCAGTTTTGCTGCTTGTTCTATCGCGTCTACTGTCTTTGTTCTGGTTCTGATCCACTGGTTACGTTTTCTATCTTTAAGTGATATACCCAACATTTGTCTCTCCATCGCTCTTTGTGCCTTCCTTATCATATCCAAATTGGCCTGTGTAAACGTCCATGTCTGTGCTCCGCTTAGATTTTTTAGAACGCAAGAAAGTTTGCCCAACGCTGCCCATCCCATTCTTACTCGTTTCGATATTTCGGCTCTTTAATTTTCTCTGTTAGCTCTGATTGCTTGTCCTAGATAGATACTCATTTACCTGTTCTATTTTTTCTGTTTGTATTTTTATTGCCTCTTGGTCTTCCGTGTTTGTCATTACTTTTGTTTTGGTGAAGTTAATTTTTAGGCCTTTTTGCAGTGATTTTTCATGAAGTTCATTCAGCATTAATTCTAGTTCTTGTCGTTCCGAGGAGATCAGGAGTATATAATCCGCATATCTAAGGTGATTTAGGTACTTTCCGTTAATACATATTCCTCTGTTTTCCCAATCTGTTGATTTTATTATATCTTCGAGGGTCAAGGTAAACAGTTTAGGTGAAATTATATCGCCTTGTCGGACTCATCGTTTAACTTTTATATTGTCCGTTATTAATTTGTCGTCCAGAATTATGGTCATGGTTGCGTTTTGGTAAATATCATGTATCAATTGTCGGTATCTTGAATCTACGCTACTATTGACCAGAGCTTCTTCCACCGCCCAGTGTTCAATGCTGACGAAAGCCTTTTCATAATCTACGAATGCTAAGTACAGCGGAAGGTTGTATTCATTGGTTTTCTCAATTAAGATTTTGTTCTGTTTTAATAGTTCCTCTTTAATATTTTGCCTTGTTACAGGATAGTATTCAGAAAAAGGCAAAAATAATTACTGTAAAATATAATTTCATTAGCTACAATTATAAATATATTATATTTAAATAATTATAACTGTTAGGTCTAATTAATCCAAATAATGTTTTTATTTACGCTACTGCTAAAAGTTGCCGATGTAAGCCCCTTTTTATACCTATCAATAAAGGTTTATGAGTTTATGACTCCTCTTACTCGATTGTCCGGTTCTTGTCACAGCCCTTCTGTGCTGACCAGGGTTTTTAAATTTCCACGAAATTCTGAACGACCGATAACAAAACTGATGTGGCTTTCGGTATTGTTATACATATAATTTTTAGTTTAAACTCTGTAAAGAGAGCACGCATTTATTAGTGGCGATTTCGCTATCAGAAAATATTAAGTAAATAAAAATGTGGCGTCCATGGGAGAATAGTTCATTAGAAATTGTTGAGAATAATGAAGTAGAAATTGTTGAAGAAAATGAGGAAATTCTACCACCAAATAATCCTGAAAATGTTGCTGGACCAAGTAGAGGAAGTATTAAAAAGCCAGAAAAAAAAACATTTATCGAAAGACGCTAAAGAAATTGTGTTAAATGTGTTTAATGGATTATGTGAAGAATTGGAACGGCACGCGAGTGTTTTAAAAACTGCGGCTTTAACAAAAGTTTCATGTGCTACTGTATATCGAATTATAAAGGAGGACATTACAAATAGACAAAAAAGGAGCAACTTTGGACGACATCGATCTATTGAGCAACATCTTTCAGGTCCCATTTCAGAAACCATTTATAATATGTTTGCAGGTAATATTATACCCACACTTAACCAAATTTTAGCTGAATTAAAATCTAAAAATATTAATTGTTGTAAATCAACAAGAAAATTTTTACTATCAAATGGTTTTAAATATAAAATAATCAATAAACGACATACTATGCGACATGGAAAGTGCCTGTTTAATAAAATGGCGTAATGAATATTTGGAAAAGATAACCGAGTACAGAAATAGCGGAAGAAAAATTTATTACTTAGATGAAACGTGGTTTGACACTAACGAAACAATTGGAAAAGGTTGGAGTAATGACAATGTAAAGTGCAAAGTTAATGTACCAGCTTCCAGGGGCAAACGAATATTCATTTTACATTGTGGAGGGGAAGACGGTTGGGTAACCGATGGCTTACTATTAAGTGCAAAAGACATTAAAGACAGTTGTTTGGACTATCATCAAGATATTACGGGTGAACTCTTCGAATCGTGGTTTAAAAATAACTTATTACCAAATGTACCAGACAACAGTGTTATTGTTTTAGATAATACATCATATCATTTTAGACAACTTAAAAAAATTCCGAATAAATACTGTAGAAAGGATGAATTGCAAGATTTTTTATTATCACAAGATTTATATTTTGAAGATTGGTACACTAAAGACCAATTAGTAGAGGTACTTAATACAAAATTATTTGTAAAGGAATATCAACTGAAATATAATGTGAGACAAAAAAATGTAAGTCCAAAATGTTACAACACTGTCGTGAAACTAATAGATTCTGAATTTAAAAATATCTCTGAGGATAACTGGAAGAAAGCAATAGAGCACGTAAAAAATATCGAAAAAAATATCTTAAAAACATTCTTGTTTTAAATAAAATTATTATCAATGTGGAGAACAGTGATTCAGAGGAAGAAAGTGACGAAGTGTAATACCAAGACAACTTTCTCTCAATACTGAGCTTACCCGGAATATTTTCTTACATAATCAGATGTAGGGATTATCGACATATGTTCAACACCAAACTACTGCTTCAATTTTTTAAGAAAAACGTTGCCTCATTATGAAAACTTCACTTATTGTTGCAATATCTATATCTTTGAAAATTAGTTCTTAGGAGAAAATAATAATGTAAGTAAGTGTTGACTAGATAAACTTTTAATTTTTACTTCAAGGCTTTATAAATTATTTAAATATATATTTTTTATCTTTAAGTGCCTACCGTTCGCTCAATTATTAATTAGTTTTTGTATACAAACCAATTATTGTTTAAACATTTTATAGAAAATGCATTGTAGAAATATGATGAAAGTAATTTAAACTTACACAAAATCATCAATACATAAAATTAAGCTTTGTTTATAACAATACAAATTTATAGAACCCATTTCTTATAAAATATACCATATTATAATTCATTTAGGTCGGTACTATCCTGTTCTTCACTGATATTAGTGTTGCTTATCGCATTTTTCTCAAATAAATATAACCGACCTATACGATAGGAAATAGAAATACATTGAAAATATTCTTCGGTGTTTTAATACATACAAGGTGATTTGAAACGCTACAAGCATTGCTTCTGTACTTTGCTCATTACTCCCATCCAGCACTTTCTGTGTGTGCTCTGTGGCTGTGACTTGCACCCGGATATTTTGTAAAGGCAACCGACCTGCGTGCAAGGCAATGTGTAGGGGAGGGACCGCGTCGTCATTCCATTCATCGTAAACTAACAGTGTTACCAGACAAACCAGTAAGAACAACTCTTTTCATTCTGCACCACCGTGTGGTGGGCCCATTCTTCCCTACATTCATACTAGATAAAACATAAAAAACATTACACATACTACAAACAGACAAAACATAGTGTAAATGGCTCTTGTGATTGGTGTGTGGGGGACTGTATAGAGGCTCTATATAATTCTCAATGTATAAAGGATTAATATAATATAAGTATATTGAACTATTATTATAAATCTAATTTATTATCTTTTTTCCATAGCTAATGTTAAAGTGTTGCTATAACAACTGTTTTGAGTAGATAAAGTATCACTTTAACCGCAAGGGTAGATAAAGTGACACTTTAACAGCAAGAGTAGATAACTGAGTAGATAAAATCGCATTATCTTCTCGAGCATAATTAGCGTCTTAACTGACGTCTCGACGCTAAAAAACGCTCTCGAAGATAAAGTACAATTTTATCGTCTTGTACAATAAATAACTATTATTTATTATAAAATTTTCTAGCACGTAGTTTATTAGTCTTTATTTAATTTATATACAAGATTACATTAATTTATTTTTCAGTGACACTATTCTAATTTATATAATTTATTTACATTTATTTCCCGCGTTACAATTCAAACTCGACTCGATACAATTATTCTTTTTTGACTAACTGTTTACAATAAAAATTCCTCTGCATCTTAAAGTTTCAAGGCTTTCCCGGGAGCTGGCACTTGGCATTGAAGTTCTGCAACTCGACCGAACTTCCTTCGAAAGATGGATGCCAACAATGGTGCGTCTTTGATACTGGCCGGGATACTACCAGTGAATAGTCATCGGGAAGCGCGAGTAGATCTTGCTTTTCTTCAGTGGTAACGCCATGTCTTGCTTTACCGATACCTTAATAGGCCCCCATGAATTCATAAAACTTGAGGTCAGACACATCTTGGACTTGGTTTACTTCCAGTTCTTCATCTACGTTGTGGTCACCTTCGGAAGACGCCAGCCGGTTATGGTGTACTATCATCTGCTTTCCCTTCGAAATCTTGCTTATTCGGTAGATGATATCGTTGATCTTCTCCGTAATGAGGTATGGACCTTCCCAAAACTTATGTAACTTGGGAGAACAACCTTTTCGCTTTTTGGGATTATAGAGCCAGACTTTGTCGTTCTTCTTAAAACATCCCTTTTCGGCTTGCGTATCGTACCGTTTCTTCATTCGGTCACTAGCAATCTGGAGGTGGGAACGGACCAACTCGTGTACATTGTCCATTCTTCTTCGTAATTCGATCACATAATCTTCACCTGCTACATCTTCTCCAGGTCGACACCCAAACTCTAGATCACAAGGTAGTCACATCTCGCGTCCGAATAGGACTCTGGCTGGTGTCTGGCCTGTCGATTCGTTAACAGCAGATCTGTAGGCCATTGTGAAGAACGGAAGATATTGG
The DNA here is from genome assembly GCF_040954645.1 of Diabrotica undecimpunctata. Lineage (NCBI taxonomy): Eukaryota > Metazoa > Arthropoda > Insecta > Coleoptera > Chrysomelidae > Diabrotica > Diabrotica undecimpunctata. The sequence continues at coordinate 67,582,579 of NC_092807.1, read as the reverse complement.
TCCCAGTCTCGCTGATGATCGGACACCATTTTTGTCAAATACTTGACAACTGTCCTATTCATCCATTCTACCATACCATCAGATTGCGGATGATATGCTGTAGTTCTTGTTTTCTTCATGCCTAGTCTATCACATATTCCTTGGAATAGATCGCTTTCGAAGTTCCTGCCTTGGTCACTATGGATCTCCAAAGGCACTCCAAATCGGCTGATATATTCTTGGATCAACTTATCTGCAACGGTGGCGGCCTTCTGGTTTGGAAGTGCGTAAATCTCGACCCACTTGGTAAAGTAATTAATTACTACCAACATGTACTTGCCTCCATTTTCACTTTCTGGAAATGGCCCAGCAATGTCCAAAGCTATTCTTTTAAACGGGCTTCCAACATTATATTGTCTCTTAGGGGCTCTCCTTTTTCGATAAGGCCCGTTACTCGTAGCACAAATAGTACATTTCTTACACCAGTCTTTTACATCGTCGGAACTGTTCATCCAATAAAACCGTTCCCGAATTCGCTGAAGGGTCTTCTTTACACCGAAATGCCCTCCTGATGGACTGTTGTGTAACTGACGAAGTACTTAGGCTATTCTGCTTTTTGAGCATAGGTTTGATATTTCTTGCCAAGGTGGTCGACGGTTTTCCTCTTTCCATTTTCGAACAACAAAAAGGTAAGAGTTAAAACCGGCAATAAATACTCCAAGGAATTTAAGACCACAAAAGGCTTATTGCAGGGATGCTCTACATCTCCGACACTGTTCAAGATATTCCTCGAACAAATATTAAAACCATGGAAAAGGAAATGTGAAGGGATGTGAATACCAATCCGGGACAACTTCTTGTACACATTAAGCTTTGCAGACGACCAAGTGGTAACGGCTCAAGATGAAGAAGATCTGTGCTATATGCTCCGAAAATTAGAAAAGGAATACACAAAAAATTGACTGGAAATAAATCTAGAAAAGACCGAATATTTAACAACAGAGCAAGAACCAGTGAGAAACTTGGAAATGGACGATAATAGGGAAATTAACGGCACTGACAAATTCAAATATTTAGGATTCATACTCTCAAAAAATGGAACCACCGAGCAAGAGATAGCCAGCAGATTAGCTCAGACAAGATCGATATTTGCAAACTTCTTAATAAACCTCCGGTAATAAGTACATAATCCAAGAAAACTTCTCACTTGATGTTTGTCAGTTGGTTCTGGCCATTCCTTAATGGAATCGATTTTTCCCTTATCCACGGCCACTCCTTTACTGACTATATGTCCCAGATAATTAACTTTTCTACCTGCCAGTATCCAGACATTCAAATCCAAAGTAGAAACAATTTACTTCCAGCCAATGTGTTCAATGTGTCGTCGACCCGAGGCAGAGGATAACTATCTTTCTTGGTAACGTTGTTCAACAAACGGTAATCCACACAGAACCTCGTCGTTCCGTCTTTCTTCTTAACCAGGACCACCGGAGAGACCCATGGGCTCGTAGAATGTTCTATCACCCCGTCTTTCTTCATTTCCTGAACAATCGTTCCAGCTTCCTCTCTTTTCGCCTGTGGTAATCGTCGAGCTGTTTGACAAAGTGGCTTAGCATTCTTCTTCTCATGGCGCCGTCTCCTTTCTAAGGTTGGCGATCCAAATGGCAATTGTAGTTTTGGAAATTGCTGCGCGAAAGATTTCTGCGGATGAGCGGTCGAACCATCTCCTCAGGTCTTTCAGCCACGAGTTCTGGCGTCTTCCTACTGATCTTTTGCCCTGTACTTTTCCTTCCAGTATAACTTGAAGTAATTCCTATCTTTCGCCTGTCAACACATGACCCAAGTGTTGCATTTTCCTCTCTTTGATTGTTCTTAGTAATTCTTTTTGCTTACACATGCGACAAAATACCTCAACATTAGTAACTCTTTGTACCCATGGAATTCTCAGCATTCGTCTGTATATATACATCTCAAAGGCATCTATTCTTTTTTCTATTTCAGAGTCCATTGTCCAACTTTCACAGCCATACAGTAAGACAGAAAAAACGTACATTTGATCATTTGGATTCCAAGCTGCAAACTAAGGTCTGATCTTGTAAAAAATGTTTTCATGCTTATGAATGCTTTCCTTGCTTGTTCGATTCTTGATAGAATTTCTTTTTTTGGATTACACTGACTATTGATATTTGCTCCCAAATATTTTATGGAATTTACTTGTTCTATTATTTGATCCTTGGCATACACATGTACGTTTATTGGTGTCTTTGATACTAAAGTTTTAGTTTTGGAAACGTTTAGATGTAAACCGAACATTTCGCTGTGGTGAACTACCGCATTTATTATATTTTGTAGTTCTTGTGCGTTGCTTGCTATTAAGACGGTATCATCAGCATATCTGATGTTGTCTATGCTAATTCCATTAATCTTAATTCCGCCTTGGACCTCGTCTAATGCTTCTCTGAATATAGACTCCGAATATAAATTAAACAGTAGCGGTGATAAGACGCAACCCTGTCTCACTCCTCGTCAGATTTGTATATCTTCGGATGTTGTGTGCTCTATTTCAATTGTTGACGTTTGGTGCCAGTATAGTTCTGAGATAATTCGCAAGTCTTGTTCGTCAACTCCAGTTGTTCTCAGAATTTCGATCATCTTTTGATGGTTAATGCAGTCAAATGATTTTCGATAGTCAATAAAACATGCATCTAGATTCATGTCTCTGCATCGTTGCGTTAACACATTTAAAGCAAAAAGAGCCTCTCGTGTTTCCAATCCGTTTTGAAATCCGAATTGAGTGTCACTCATCTGGAACTCGCACTTCTTGTAAATTCGTGTATGGATAATTCTGAGAAAAGTTTTAAGGACATGAGACGTCAAGCTTAATATTCGATAATCATCGCATTGTGAGGAATTCATTTTTTTTTTGTAATGCTATGAATGTTGATTTTAGCCAGTCTGTTGGTATTTTACCTGTGTCATATATCTTATTGAATAGTGCTGTTATTAAGTCTAGGCTTTTAATTTCGTTATCTGTAATTAGTTTTAGTATTTCGACATTGATATTGTCTGGACCGGTGCCTTTTCCGTCTTTCTGAGACTCCTTCTTTGGTTATTTCTGGGCCTTTTTCATTTATTAGATTATCTGTGGATGGTGGAGAACAAGGTCTATAAACGTCAAAAAGAGTTTGTATGTATTCTTTCCATCTCTCTAGTTTGTCTTTTGTACCCAAAATTATTTCGTTATATATATATATATATATATATATATATATATATATATATATATATATATATATATATATATATATATATATATATATCGAGAAAAGGTGTACGACCATCAATCCAATATAAACTAAGGAACACTCGAAGAGTGGTGGGTTTTTCGGTCAAAGTGGAGAAATAAAAGACAAAGAAGGTGGATTTCCTTATTTATTGAAGACGTTTCGCTTTCTGCTCAGAAAGCATCATCAGTTCATCTAAAAAGAACAATATGAAAAACCAAACATCCATAGAGAAGTATAACTTCTCAACGTCTTCAATAAATAGATGAAGTAGCCACCTTCTTTGTCTTTTATTTCTCACTTTGACCGAAAAACCCACCACTCTTCGAGTGTTCCTTAGTTTATATATATATATATATATATATATATATATATATATATATATATATATATATATATATATATATAAATGTTTATATATTAGCTAACCCGGCCACGGGTTATTGATATAGATTTATATGAATTGAAGCCTTTTGAATGATATTGTGGTATATGAGGGTATATATGTGGTATATTGGGATACGTGGTAACAGGACAATTTCTCCTTCGCCCACTCAAAATGGTTGCTTCAATAATATTTCCGGTGATACTTTTAATGACTAAACGTGTGCCGTTGCATATTCTGGGTGGGTTTAAATTGCGTAGCAGAATAATTGGTAAACTAATTTTCAACTGAAGATTGTGTGGTGGCATCCCTGGTATATCCAGATAATTTAAAAACTGTGTTGGATAATTTACGGCTTCATTCTCATTAACAACACTGTCAGTTGATTTAAAAGATATCTGATCACCTGGTAACAACTGTTGAATCTGGAAGTTAATTTCGTCAACATAAACATTTTTCGCCGCCAAAATTTCACGCTCACTGAGCCAATTATGATTTAAGTAATTATTCAGTATAGCTGGAAGACACTTACAATTAATTCATATTTGGTCTCAACAAAAGTGCAGAAATTATCTGGAAGTTTGATGCACGGTGTATTTGGATGCAGTTTTATTTTATATATATATATATATATATATATATATATATATATATATATATATATATATATAAGGTTCTTGAACTCCTAAGTGGAGCATAGAGCTTCAGTGAAAACGCGCCATCGGGTTCTATTTTGCGCTAAGGCCTTCACCTCATTCCAAGACTTTCCTTGGCCTCTTATCTCGTCCATGATGGATCTTCTCCAAGTTTGTACTGGGCGACCTCTTTTTCTTTTCCCTTGGGGATTCCACTCTAGGGCAGTCTTTGCGATACTGCAACTATTTTTTCGGAGTGTGTGACCGATCCAACCCCACTTTCTGGACTTAATTTCATTTTGTACCCTCTTTTGTTCGGTCAGGTGTAGCAGATCGTCGTTTCTGATGGTGTTTTATTTTACCGTTTCCAATATGCAGCAAATGTTTGGAAAATATTTGCGCCAATAGATCATTTTGCACTTGTACTCTTATGCTAATGGTCAGTCGAACTGTTTCGACATTTCGACATAAAAATATATTGTTTTAAACATACATTAATATCATCCGTATATGTAAAAAAGAGGAATAACCGTTAATGTCTGTCATCATTAGAAGTCAACAGAGAGTAGCAAAACAGCATCACCGAATATGTTAGCTGTTTAAATCTTGCATACTTGTATGTGCCATAGTACATTCACCCCAGATAATAACTCATTTGCATCACTGCAACCATTCCACTTCTTTTTTAATGTTATTCATTGCATTTGATTTGCTATACAATTTTCTTAATCACCAGTAGTAAGTAATTTTAAAGGTTCTGGTGGAGTGGTAAGAGGTTGTAACACAACTTTTCCCGATGCGCAACAGATGCCAACGACTTTATTGTAAAACTTCAATGCCTGACAATACTGACATACTGTATCCATTGCACCAATAGCAATTTTAAAATGCGCAAAATAATTAATATCTGGGGCATATTCAAATGCAATACGATTGAATGATATACTTCTAAATCTACATTCTACTAAATGCGCGGTTGATTCTCTTTCTTGTGTTCTGGATGTAGCTATATGCTGCTCACGTGCAGCCCTCGTTCTTAATATATTTTGTGGTACACGTTGGTCACGATGTACATGAGATTCTTAAGGTGAGTTAAATTTAATTGTGAAGTTTTGTGAAATTATTAGCTAAAACAAGTTATTTGCATTAATAGTGTCAGTCTGATGCTGCATTTGAGCAATGACGTTACCAATTTGAGTAAGAGTGTGTAATGTGATAAGTAGATAGTAAGGTAAACTATTACATATTGATCATAATTATGTTAGTATAATAATGAATCGATCGGATAGCCAAGCGGGCTGGGCGGCTGGCTTCTCCTTCGCTTCAATGCGAGAGATGTCAGTTCAATCCCCAGCTCGGTGTACAGAAAACAAAAAGGCTAACGCAGCAGTTTAAAATTCTAAATTAATCTGCGGCTTAGTCTAGAATATGCTGGTATCTGATCGGCCTATGGTGGAGCAGTACGGCAAGAGATAAGGGCTTGCGGCTCGGTGATACTCCTCCATAGATCCCTACCGGAAGGGCGTGTGCCGCCTAAATACCGGGTATATATATATAATAATGAATGAAGGAGAAAGGAGATAGAATAAATTATATGCATTAACTCTTTGAGTCGTCATGGTACACACGATGTACCACCTTTTTCGGTGCTGTTAAGCGGTGGTGGTCTTATAACTGCACCATCTTTTTAATCCGTTGTCGCTTACATTGTAGTGGTACAATTTTTTGACCACTATAAAAGCCATCTACTTGATCAGGTGAAGAGTCTGAGTCTGGTTTTCCACTAGAGGTGACAACAGATATGGCTAGAGCTGCTAGATCGGAAAAATTATACATCTGCGTATACACCTCCAACATAGACAACTAATCATAGATCTATGTCTCCTGAAAACTTCATATATACTTCGGAAGTACCAGACTTTATTCAAGACCTTTATAATCCAACCCCATATAATTTGTTGGTTGTTGACAGCTTATATTGTACCTGAATGGAAGAGACACAACATCCATGCGGTAGGTACTGTAAATGTGTCTCACCGATATCTGTCTACTTGTAAGACTGATAAAAAAATGAATCAAGGAGAATATCAGTGGTTCACTAGCGATTCTGCATTGGTACCAATAACATGGAAGAATAGGAGAGCAGTACATACACTTTTTAACTTCCATAACCCTGAGGGAGTCAGTGAAGTTTAGATAAATTTGACCATAATATGTTATTGAATTACAAAATTGCAGTCGTAGTAAAAATATGTGCTTTGTGCAGCATCAAAAACAAACAAGTTAGCAATGAACGGATTTGTTTTGTGTGTATAGTTCCGCTATATTTATCTAAAAGCAAATCATGCTTTCAGAAATATCACAATTAACTGTAGGTTTGCTTTTTAACAACTGATATGGTGATACAAAACCTGTACCACCCCATAATTAAAAAAATAAAATCATAGTTGCAAAAAACATGTGATTTTGTATCAATAGTAATTAACGTGTGTTAATTAACCCTTTGTGTATTTTTTTTATCAATTCGTGAGTAAAAATATTGTTGTTCCACTAGGACATTTATTGCATGAAAACATTTGCTCCTCAAAGAGTTAAATGATATATCTCGTAAAGTTGGTTGGCTATGTTGGTGGCTATTAGCTAGTTTAAAGAGAATATAGTAAAGTGGATTAAAATAAATACATCTCTATGTGATTATATATATATATATATATATATATATATATATATATATATATATATATATATATACAGTGTAGGTAAAAGTTTATGGTCGGTATGTACCTTATGTGAGATGGAGTGAGAAACACCTATTTAAAAAGAGAGAGGCATATTAGGTCAGCCCATTATATCGTCGAAATAGCATTAGTGGAACTAAGAAAAGAGGAGAAGTTCAACGTTGCCAAACTTATTGCTTTTATTTGACCTGTTGCCTTTTTAGCATTTTAACAACGTTCTAAGATAATCAAATTTGGGCGAATTGATTTAAGCAGCTTACTGTTTTTTATTTTAAATTTACCACAATTTTTCTTTACAATAAGTTTAATTTAACATTTTGATTTCCACTTCGGAAATCGTTTTATGTAAATAAAATTTATTAATGTTTCGTATTTTAAGTACGATTTCCGAATTAAAAATCTAAACATCAAAATAAGCTTATTTTAAAGTCACATTGTGCCTTATTTCCAATGAAAATAATAAAATGCATATAACTCCACAATAATAAACCTTCATACGAAATTATTTGGCAACGTCTCATGTCACGTAGTCAAAGCACCGAATCAAAGTACGAACACAGGTAACGAACGAGTAGAGGTGGGCATTCTTTTTTTTTTCGAATCTGGAGAAAACTAATAAATATTTTTGAAAAATTTAAACGCAGAATGATAGAATACATTATTACCGAGGGCCAAAAGTGTCTGAAAACTTCTATAATGTTTATTTTAATAAGTTACAGGGGTGAAAAATAGAGAAAATTTAATGTGATTTTGAATTTTAAGTATCTCATTCAAAAAAACTTTTTGTTTATTTCGGCCCTCGGCAATATTGTCACCTTTCATTCTGCGTTTAAATTTTTCAAAAATATTTGTTAGTTTTCTCAGGATTCGAAAAAAATGAATACATTTAAAAAGCATTGGCCTGAAATTGTGCGCCTACGCTCTTAACGCAACTAAACCGATTTTCGTAAACAATAACTATGATTGTTTGACAGTAGTTTCAAGTAAGAGAGTACCTACATAAACAAACATAATGGCTATTATCGTTTATGTGTATATTTATTGAAGTGAAAGAAACTAATGAAGAATATATTTATTTTAACTTGAAAAATAAACTTAACAATACAACCCGATATTAGTAATTGTACTACGTCGGATACTATGGATGTAAGGTTACCGTTTGCTTAAATTTTATTGCAAGATTCTTCAAGGCAGCGTACCATAACAATCACTGAACTACCCTTCAAGGATTTTTGGCCACTCATTGTACTTGTTATTTCTTTAAAAGGCCGTAAAATTTGGGAAAATTGAGAACAAATAATCCAGTCTTCATTATTTAGATTTGGTCCAAGTCTAAGTCTGTATTAACTAATACAAAAGTGGAACGGATTGCCTCTTCTAACTCGGTCATTCTTTTTAACATGTAATAGGTGAAGTTCTACCTAGTTTCCACGTCTTGGATTGGCCGTTTGGGAACTTTGTTATGTTGTAATTGATACTTTAAAAGCCTTTCTAAAGATAAGGTACTTTTTTTAAAATGTGTTTTTTTAGAAACTGAAATTTGAAATTAGTGAAATAATTTCACTAATTTCAAAAGCGATCTTTTCTGAATTATGGTTTCCAGAAAAATGGCAGCAGCCTAATAAAATCGTTTTAAATTCTAAATTTTTGGTTAAATATTGTCCTGTTAATGCGATGTAACTCTCAGTTACTCCATATGTCCAAAGGTCTGTAGTAATACAGATATTTTCTACTTCTTTAACAACTTGTGATCTAATAATTTGCTTAGTTTTGGTATAACATTCCTAAAGTAATGACCCTGACGTAATGAACAAGTTTTTCTTGTTGGTGGTTTATATCCAGGAATCCATCCTGCAAACTTTTTAAAAGCTCGTTCTTCAACTATGGAAAACGGATGAAACGAGTCTTTGCATAGGTTTATTAAATCCATATCTATTTGTTTCTTTTGTTCTAAACTAATATTTTTATTAATGGAAGTATCCATCACCTTTTGACGCTTGGTTGGCGGTGGCAGTATGTCAGTACTTGTAGTAGAAGTAGTCGAAACGGACAGAAATGCGTCAGGAGAAGTTTCGATCATTGCAATATTAAGAAAGTGGACCATAAAAGCTGCATCTTCTACAAATGCGCATTTTTTGAAAATAAAATTATTCTTATACTAGAATCATTTTGACTAAGAAAAATAATTCATAATTGAATATTTACAATAAATAAATCCTTTGGCGAACTATCAATAAAGATTTGAAATCGAAAATGCAGATCAATCGTAAATCGAAACTCATTCATTAATCAGAATACCTAGTTATAAAAAACAAAAGAAAGAGTTAAGAAGCTGGTTACTTCTATAAAAAAAGAAAAAGAAGATTGTACTAGTGAAAATCAACCAGTACAAGAAAAAGAAACTGATAAAGATGACTTAAGTCCATGGTGTATTTTTTATGAATTTATTAGACATGACTCATCTAAACATACACCTGTATCTAGAGATATAAAAGAAGTCGACATGTATTTGTCTGATGATATTACCCACAAAAAATTTCGAACGGTGATTGGAACTGTCCATTACAGTGTTGGAAAAACCATCGCCATGTATATCCTAACTTAACCACTATATTCATAAAATATTGTAGTATTGTAACAAAATCTGTTCATTGTGAACACATGTTCAAAATCTGGTTTAATTTTAAACAAAAGAAGAAACAACAAGAAAAGTGGAAAAACGTATGTTTTTAAATGTCAATTTAGACGATTCGCGATTTAATAATGTTTCATGTAAATGTAAGTACTATTTGTATTGTTTAATTTATTTTTTAAGTTATAATAAATATATCCTTCGTTAGTTTCTTTCAATATAATAGCCAATATGTTTTTTGTGTACTCGCTTATTTGAAACTACTGATAAACAATCAACTAGTTACAGTTTACGAAAAACGGTTCCGATAAAAATGTCAACGACCCACCTCTAGTTTCTTAGGATAGGAACCAGAGATATGTATATCTCAGATCGGAACTAATCGAAACTAATCGGAACTAATCGTCTTACTACTGGGCAATGGGCAGCAATAAGAAATATGGAGGGGAGACCAAGGGGAAATATGATTGTTATCTTTGTCTGTTCGCTGAAAATATGATTTTATATCTGCGTTAGATATCCTGTTAAATTTTACCATACCGACCATAAACTTTTACCTACACTGTATATATATATATATATATATATATATATATATATATATATATATATATATTGTTATGCTATTTAAATTGTATTATATTGCTTATTAAAAAAAAATCCTGTCTATATTTATGAAATGATCTAATCTCCAATTAATCACAATAAATCAGCATTAATTAATTACAATCTCAGGCTATTTAACTCGTACTATTTACCTTGATCGTGGATTCAAAATATTTTCCAATTGGCTTCCTAATTGGGATAGGTAATATGACCTGAATAAAATACATAGAATTTCAACTGAACTATATGTGAGATGTCCTTTATTTTAATAAAATTTTATATAACAATCAATCCTGTAATATTTGCAATATACTAATTTTAAATATACGAGAAGTTGTTTTCTATCATGGACCCAAATGTTATTTTACATTGATTTTTCATATGTGTTATAACTAAGCTCTTTTAATAGTTCTTTTTTTTTTAAGTGATCGCAAAATTAATTGTCTCTATTATTTATTCAATTTATTTAATTAATAAATGAAAATCACACTCCGGCTCTAATGAAAATTGACTGACCTTTCCTTCTCTGCCGCTGCAGTTCTATGGCCACGCCACAACAAAAAAATCCTTTCTCTGCTTCTGCTCCTATTGTGGTCCAGATGACGTACACCTTTCTCCTATCTGTCCTTGTATCTGCAACCCAACAACTCGTGTTGGTCTATGCAGCCTCCTTTTGAGCCAATCTCCGCGCCTGTTTATAACTCCAAATGTTTCCGGCTTCGTCTGCTATTCATATTCTTATACCCCTTGGTTTTCTATCTCTCTGTACCCCGTTCCTCACACTGCTCAGCTTTTACACAGCAAATAAACACACCCGGTAAATTACGTCTTCGGGACTTCAAACAAACACAAATCACAAAGCTCCTTCCTTCTTGGACCACGAAAACTGACTAACCAACTTTTTTTTCTCTCTCCTATCTCATAGCCAAAATCAACCTCCTTGCATTCAAAAATTGACCAATAAAAATCATGCACCTCTGTGACGTATATCGTTACCAACCAACTCTCTCTATAAAACGTCATTCGGGTAATTCCAGAAAACAACCTTCTTTAATTATTTTAACTAAATCTATCTGCTTTACAAATATTTCTTACTAATAGCTACAAACGATACCTGTTTCTCAATTCAATGTCTTTTGTTAATAAACTTTTACCGATATAATCTTTCGGGGAGAAAACCCACCGCAAATCCCGGTCTATTGTTTCAACACTTTCTATATACACTTTTATTCCGGGTAAATCCATTCCACAATACCCGACTTATTTAAATTTCTTATCGATAATATTTGAAAGTCTTGTCTCTGAGGCCTAATGAACAATTCTTCGAACAACTTAAAATACATATTTTGTCTTATACAAGATGTTTGAAAATTTATATGCCCGTGTCTTTATGAAATATCAATAATTTTAATTTTTATTTAAGTAATAAAATTTGTATATCGGTTTTTATTGCTTATGGACATTCATAAGTACAACAATATATATATAGTATATATATAGTATATATATCGTTATAAGCCGATGTCGTTATATCAAACAACAGTAATACTGTGCATACATATGAATATATAGTTTTCGAAAACATTAACTTCCTATAGTTAAGCCATTCGGAGCTATATAAGATGCTAAATATTGTTTGAATAGCGTTTTTGAAAAAAAGTTATTTACTTTTATTGTCAATGAAATACATTAAAACAAAAAAAAAAAAACAGTTGCTTACTTTTATTGTCAATGATATAAGTTAAAACAAAAAATCTGTATTCTGTAAATCTGTATAAAGCCTATTTTCAAGGATAGCATAAACTATTGCTTCTGCAATTGGAAGAAATCTGTCATTTTTGGCTGCTTTAAATTGTCCAGTATTCTATCGTATCATATTTTCTAAAGTTGTGAAACAGTTGTATGCTTCTTGATTTACGTTTTGCATTAAGATAAAGTTTCTTACAACGTTTAAAGTACTTTCCACATCTTGTCTATTAGGACCTTCTTATTATTATGTGCAAATGGTCAACCACCTATAATGACACTTGTGAATCATAATTTGTAAATTTCCGAAGAAGTTTATTGGGCGACAGTTAAAAAGCATATTTATTTGTAGCCACGGCCGGGCCAAAACGTCAAAAACACGTTTTTCGATCTTATTATCTCTCGTTATAACCAAATGTGCCTCACTATAGGGGGTTATAGTTCAATAGAAATTTGACATCTAATGTACCTCGTTATAAGCGAAACCTCGTAATAACCGTGTTCGTTATAGAGTATATATATATATATATATATATATATATATATATATATATATATATATATATATATATATATCCCGTGCCAATCCTCACCCTAACCCACAGCTAGGCCACGTCACCATCGACGGTATAAATGAACCGTCCCCTGTTCCCAGTCGTAGTAGTGAAGTGAATAGTGATCAGTGCAGTAGTGTCTGGCGGTTAGGGAGTTTGAGACCTCGGAAGCCCTGAAGAAGACATCAGAGAGGATGTCGAAAGCTCGGCGCAATGGAAATCCTCTCGGTTCAACCCGGAAGATTGGTGAGTTTAATATTAATTTTTATAATAGTATTAGTATAATCTTAGCTCTAGGTTTAATATATATATATATATATATTAAACCTAGAGCTAAGATTAATACTATTATAAAAATTAATATTAAATATATATATATATATATATATATATATATATATATATATATATATATATATATATATATATATTATTAGTACGTTATTGGTAATGAGTAGACTTCGGCAAATATGCAAATAAAAATGTAGAAAATATGCGCATAAATATGCACGTGTTTACCCGAAAATATGCAAATATTTTACAAAATATGCATACAAATAAATAAAAAAATCGTAAAATAGTAACAATTTTATTTAAAAAAAAAAGTGTACATAACTAAATATTTCCTACTATTCATTAAGATTTACATTTATTTTAAGTAACTACATCATTTTTGAGTATGAATAAACTTATTTAGAATTATGGTAACAATAAATGACCAAGTGGTGTTCAAAATTTTCTAACAAAAACTTGTGGCTTCTGTCTGAGTACATATATTTATATATGGAAAAACTTCGTTCAACATCAACTGATGTAACGGGAGCATTTTTCAAACTAACCAAAACATTTGGTTCTAAATTAATTGTTTCCGAAATATTTCCAGCTAGAACACTGACTACTTCAGAAAGAATATGGTAACCTTTATTTTTTTCCATAGTAGCTTCAAATTTTTTTAAAATATCTTTTCTAATATTACCTCTAACGTTCCGACAACATGACGCAAATTCTTTTATTAATGCTGTACTTTCGAACAATGACAGTTTTGGTGATTCTAACTGAGTAATTGTTTTTTGAACAAAACTAAAATTTGATTTTATAAATGAAAGTTCTTGTTGAAGCAAGTTACTCTGAAAAGTTTGTTTAGAATCCAAAAGAGATTGGGAACTTTCATCTGTTAACGTATCAATTATGTTCTTTATTTTAACAAAATGATCTGCATAAAAATTAGCTGCTTCTAACCATGTTCCCCATCGCGTTAAAATAGGTTGTGGTGGAAGAGGAATGTTAGGTAGCATTTCTTTATAAAGTTGAATTCTTATAGGAGATTTAAGAAATACTTTTTTGACACTGGATATCATGGTATTTACAAGAGGAAACTTTTTTCGTATTTCCTCTGCAACTCTGTTTAATCCATGCGCTACACAAGTAACATGTATTAAATCTGGGAAAAATATTTTAAATTTTGTCCTGCTTTCACCATATAAGGAGCAGCATCCGATAAAATAAGCAGTAATTTATTAGAAGGAATAGTTGTCGGAAGAAAAAAAGTTGCTAATGTTTCTTGTATAAAACGCGAAATTGTTAAAGCATTTGTTTTCTCAAGTTGCTGGCATGAAATAAGATGAGATTTTGGTAAGGTATCTTCTTTAAGAACACCAATCAATAAATGAGCCTTTAAATAAATATACTTTCCTGAGGAATCAGTGGTTTCGTCTACAGATATGTAAAAATAATTATCTGCAATTTCTTCCTTAATATTAATTAACACCGACGAGTATAGCCCGTTCACATTATTTCTTCTTAGAGACCGATCACTTGGAACATTAAGTTTGCAATATTTTTTTAGAAACGAACTAAAATTTACATTTGCTAATTTTGAAAGCGGTATGTTTGCAGACACTAATGCGCGACACAAGTCTTCATTAAAAGTTTCTTGCTCATCTAATTTTTTTGAAGTAGATTGGAAACATTTAGCCATTGAAGTTTGATGTTTTCCTCCTATTTTTCCTTTTTTTGCAATGTGTGAAGCAGTTCTCACATGTTGGTCTATCTGAAATTTCTTCTCACATGCTATCTATAAATAAAAATAAAAACTTTTTTTTTAACCCAACCTTTAAAATATAAAAATATACAAGGTGTTTTTGGTTAATCAAATAACTGGTTTGGAAAAAAAACACTCGCTAAGTGTTTTAAATGCAGTATTAATCCACAAATTAGTTTTTGTTACTAACCATTAGTACATCATATAACTTATTTTAAAATTCAACAAAAGTTTTTTTGTTTGTTAATTCAATTACAATAAAAATAATTGTGTTTTAGAATAGCTGACTTCATAAAAAAAGTAAAGGTGAAAAATGTTTCTAAATACACACCATTGTATTGTACCATGGACAATTTTTTCTCACTAAAGGAAGCTATTTTTCATTTAAAAACAACCTACGAGTACTAAATTTCAAGTAAATACGTTTATTGGTTTTAAAGTTATTGTTGTTATTAACTAAAAGAATTTAATTTTTTTTAATTTTAACACCCTGTATCTCGAAAAGTAAATAAGTTTGACCCCTCATTAACTATATCGTTTTGTTCAATTTTTCGAGAAGTATCTACAGTCAAACGTTGTAAGTCACATTTGGAAACACCCTGTATGTATGAAATATTAGATATTTAATAGAAAATATTAGATACTTACAATTTTGCCACAGACTGAACAGTAGATTTTTCCCATATCCATAGACAGCTCTTTATAAGGTTTAATCCAAGTTGAAGCACTGGTTGTTTTAGGCATTATAAAATCACAATCTTCCTTTTTGTTACGCACAACGAGTGTTTACGCTTTGAATATCAAAACAAAAATGATTTACAAATCTGAGCATCAAATTAGAAATGTTTAGGTACCTAATTCAATAAACTGGGAGATTTTGGAAAATCCCTAAATTAGGAACAAAACTATTAGCCGTTTACCTGCTGTTAAGATACAATAAATTGTAGATAGATTTGGGGATTAGATCATAAAATGCAAATGAGCGAACCCTTAGCGATTATCCAATAACTGAATGCCTCAGTGACCGAGACTTTCTAAGAATGTTGAGGGCTACTTAAATTGATCTTCTTTGAAATTGTAAATGTTTTGTACCTGTAGAGATTACGTACTTAGATCATTTCTTGATTAAAATGACTACAAAATTTTATACAAGAATTGAAATAAATTGGTATGTTTAAAAATTTTCAAATACAGTATAAAAATCTGAACTTTTATGCACTTTATGCAAACTTTTATACAAATATGCCAAAATATGAAATATTTGCATAAAATATGCACAATATGCAATATGCATATTTGCCGAAGTCTAGTAATGAGTTAAACTTGAAAGCTCAAACAAACCACAGTTTTACTTAAAGCCCAATCGATGACTACAAAACCCAATACATCTATAATATGATAATATATCATATATATATATATATATATATATATATATATATATATATATATATATATATATATATATATATATATAATATTTTAGAACATTACTGCACTGATCATTAATCAGTACATTACTCCTGCTGGGAACAGCGGACTTAGGTAGGCGTGGGGGTTGACCCGAAAATTTCTGACTGCACGATTTTGATTGGAGGGTGGAACGGACGATATTTTCTTTATGAGAGGTCTCCATGTCGAATGTAACCGGATGCGTCATCTCTTTTATTGAGACAATTTGGCCTTTTTTCAATTTCTATGGCTTCTTGGATAGTTCTTCAAGGTAGTGTTGACCTAAAGCTGAAATTGAATGGGAATTGCGAACAGAAGTGGAATGTTTTAAATCCTATTTTGGACTCTACTATTTGTTTGGTCTATATAAGGTCGGGGGCAGTCTGCACAAGAAATTTCATATGAGGGTCTGAGTCTTTGGGTTAAGATTGAGTGGAAGATTGATGTCTGTGGATGCTCCTATTGATGTGCTTTCGCGGTAACCGTTTTGGATGGGCACTTGTTTTAAACTAGAGGGATATCCTAAGAATTCAAAAATGATTTTTAATTTGAAAAATCTCAGTGGCTTACCATTCTTTTCTTTAAAAAAATTGAGACCGTTGCCCTTATTCGCATAAATGATAAATATAGAATTCCATATAGAATGTCAAAAAATGCGCATTAACCACACTTAAAACCAACCAAATTTCATTTGCATATCTCCATATAGATTCGCTTTTCCGATCAATAAATAATCGTTAATTTGTAAGAAAAATTTTAACACCCCGTATTTCGTAAAAGGAAGCATTTGCGGACATTAGTTTATACAGCAAACTGTCATTATTTTTCATGTAGAATCACTCTCTGAATTAGTTGAACGCATTTACTAAAACTCTGTATATTTAGCAAATATATATTATTCAAAAGGACTAAAAATCGGCACTTTGAACCTCTGTGACTCAGAAACATTTGATTTCTGATATTGATCAGCATGACTACCTCTGCAAAGTTTCAGCCAATTTAACTGAAACTACTTTTACATACGAAAAGTGCTTGGGTCCTTTATTTTGAAAAAAAAGCCGTTGAGTATAAAAAATAGTTCAATTTCAAGAATATTTAGCCCACAACACCCGTATCACGCACGCTTGTACGGGTAGGGCGTGATTAAGGTAAAGTCATTTTATTAGTGAAATAAAATTTCTCTGTTAGCTTCCAGCTGAGTGTATTGTTTAGAATTGTTAACATTTTATATTAATTTTGTGAAAATCTGTTCGTGCTGTTCTACTGATAGTGCCAAGACGTATTTTATATGTAGATACCATCATTTGTAAAATACATAAATCAGCGGTATATGTAGGTTAGTAGGAACAGTTTTGCTCTTGATGCAGCTATGTAGAAAAAATTACTGAATTCTTCGCTACGTGTGTCCTTTAGCAAAGTGTGTAGGTATTTGTATTTCTTTAAAGTTTATGTCGAAAGATTTCTTCTGTAGGACATCAAATAATATATCCGTAAGGCCAAATATGTTAAAATTGATCACCAGAGCTCACGCGTTCGATCCTTTACATCAACAACGGCAATTTCATTTCTAAAAATTATAACGAGGGCACATGAAGCCGTCGGTCTAACTGGTCTGTAGATCGACACTAGTGACCTGAAACAGGGTTAAAGATGCAATAATCGCCGGAATAATCCGAAAAGAACTCCACGACAAAATGTAATACGATATTATTATTATTACAAAGAGGGCAAATTCAAAATTTTCCAATTTACTCAAAAAGCTTTGCCTTACTGATACTTGATCTGATCATCTGATGAAGCATCTTGTATAATTTTTTGGAAAACTTATTTCAGAGATTAACATTGCCTTGTATTTTAAAGTTAGATTTCCTTCGTGTTACGGCGAAAGTAGAAATTCTCCTCCCAACAATATGTCAGAAACCTGAGTTCGCTTAGCCGAATTGTGAAAGAAGGAAGGCGATACTCGTAACTGTTGTAAAAAAATTCGGCACTTTTTTTCCGTAATCTCGTAAAAACCAAAACACAGCACATATTTTCGGGTAGAACTTTCATATTCATAAAGAGCGCGTGTTACGTTAAAAAAATCAGAGAAATCAGTTTTGTTCCACAAACATTCATCATCATTCTGAGCGTATTCTATCATGGTGCAGCTTCCCTTACATAGTCTTTCTTCATTTCTGCCCACGATTGTTTAATATTCGCTTTTCTGTGCCATGTTGTACCGGCTCGTTTCCTTATGCCATAGTCCCATTTTAAATTTGAACGTCTTCTTGGTCCTTTGACGCCTCTTAGATACCACAGTGTAATTCTAGTGGATCAACTATTGTCAGTTCTTCTCGCTAAAATGTCTTGCCCATTGCCATTTTAAAGATTTAATTCTGGGGATTACATCAGTTACCTTGGTTTTCTGTCTGATCTATTCTTTTTAGATTTCTATTATTTCTGTTATTGTTCGAGTTTAATGTCATTATATTAGAATGTATTAAAAGAATGAAAAATACGAGTTAAGATGTTTTGTTTTTTGAAGTTATACTTCTATACGCGCGCTCCACGTTGGAAATTTGTATGGGAGTGAATCTGTGAAATCATTACATATGTAAGATAATGAGTAAGAGAGAGACAGAAGATATATTTTCTCTGTCTCTCGAATATAAAATGTTCCTTTTGTATATATAATTTAATATTATACAGTAGATGTATATATAATTTAATATTATACAGTAGACTCCCTCTATAACGAGAACTGAAATGGCAGACTAATTACCTCGTTATAAGCGGATCTCGTTATATCCAACAACAATAATACTGTGCATACATATGAATATGTAGTTTTCTAAAACATTAACTTTCTATAGTGAAGCCATTCGGAGCAATATAAGATGCTAATAAATATTGTTTGAATGGCGTTTTTAAAACAAAGTTGTTTACTTTTATTGTCAATGAAATGCATTAAAACAAAAAAGAGTTGTTTACTTTTACTGTCAATGATATACGTTAAAACAAAAAATCTGTATTCTGTAAATATGTATAAAGCGTATAAAGTTATTTTGTCATTTTTGACTGCTTTAAATTGTCCAGTATTCTATCTATCATATTTTCTAAAGATGTGAAACAGTTTTATGCTTCTTCATTTGCGTTTTGTCCTTGGATAAAGTTTCTGACAACCTTTAAAACACGTGTGAATGGTCAACCCAATACAATGACACTTGTGAATCATACATTTTACATTTCCGACTAAGAATCATAAATTGTAAGAAGTTTATTGCGGGCGGCCCGCAGTTAAAAAGGGTATTTATTTATAGCTACGACCGGGCCAAAACGTAAATAACACGTTTTTCAATCTTATTTTTTCTCGTTATAAGCAAATTTACCTCGCTATAAAGGGTTATAGTTCAATAGAAATTTCACGGGACATCTAATGTACCTCGTTATAAGCGAAACCTCGTAATAACCGTGTTCGTTATAAAGGGAGTATACTGTATATATATATATATATATATATATATATATATATATATATATATATATATACATATAATATTATACATATAATAAAATATTTATTAATATTATTATTTATGTGATATGTTTTGAATTATTTATTAAATGTTCATAATTATATTATTCTTTTGTATTTCAAAATAATAATCTCAATAAATCACTGTATGATCCAGAACTGTCAATTTTGAAATACATTTGTCTTATGTCCTCGGTAGTGTAGTAGTCAGTATCCCCGCCTGTCACGCGGGAGACCGGGGTTCGATTCCCAGTCGGGGAGGACTTTTTTGTTAATATTATTACATTATTGTCATTTTTAAATACTTATGGATATTTGGCTTTTACTTTGTATTGTATTATTATATGGAATTATGTTGCACTGTATTGTAGTGTATTTTTTTATGTATATTATTGTCATTTTTAAATACTTATTAATGTGGCAGTTTAATTTATATTGTATTATTTTAGGTCTAAATTTTGTATTTTAAATATCATTTTACCGTTTTCTAAAATAAAATTAGAAGACTTTTCTAACAACGAAAAACAAACTTGTACTAAATATAAGCAAAAGCCTAGCTCGTATATGGAACTTGCTTTGCTAAAAGACAGTTCAAATCGAGAAAAGCATATCTACAATAATACTCATAACATTTTATGCCCAAACACAAATGCTGAACAAGATGAAAACACAATTGTATTATTATATTAATAACAAAATAAACAATGAATTTTACTGCAGAGTATGTGTAAAAAAAATTTGCATTCAACTCCTTTCGTACATATATGAAAATAAAATATACATTTTCATCAAAATATTGATTCAATCCTTCATTGTTAGTAAGTTGTTATTAATTCTGTTTCTCTTTCTGACATGTCTTACCTATAGAATTACATAATAATATGTAATGATTGTGCAGATTGACTCCCAAATAAATTTGTAACGGCGAATGCGTGTATAGAAGTGTAACTTCCACCGGCAGTCCCACTGGACTGCCACACCAGTTTTTTTATATAAAAATGGGGCCGCATATGAAAAAAAGAAGAAAGATGTTCTGACAACAATAACAATGATGAATATAAAATTCCTAATTGTATGTCAAAAAATGCGCAATAACCAACTCTTAAAAACCACCAAATTTCATTTGCATATTTCAACCTGTTTCAGAGCAGTAAATAAAATCGTTAGTTTGTAAAGAAAAACTTACACTCCGTATCTCGGAAAAGGAAGCATTTGCGGACATACGTTTATATAGCAAACTGGCATTTTTCATGCAAAATCACTCCCTGAAGTTGGTTGAACGCATTTACTAAAACTCTGTCTTTTATAAATATGTATTATTCAAAAGAACTAAAAACCGACACTTTGAACCTCTGTAACTCAGAAACAGTTGATTTCTGAGTCTCGGCGCAATAACTTTTTATCAGCATGACCAAAGCTACCTCTCTACCAAGTTTCAGCCAATTTAAGTGAAACCCCTTTTACATAAAAAAGTGCCGCGGTCCTTTATTTTGAAAAAAAAAACAACTTTTGGGTCCTTTGACGATAATTAACATTTTTTTCGTGTTGAGTGTCACCAAATTTGTAGTTATGGAATTTATGTGTCTAGTTAGTTCCTAGGATTTTTTAGTACTAAATTGCCGCTCCCCATCCAAAGAATCAGCCAAAATATTATTAGTTGGTCAGTTGAATCGTTACTTATTTACTTAATCCGAAACCAGCGTAAGTTCGCTGAATAGACTCTAATTATATGCATTTACTATATTAAATTTTCTGCATATTACAAATCCACGATGTTTTGAATTGATGCAATTACAGATAATTCCTGTAGATAAATTGATAAAAGGCAGATTCCAGGATAATTTTGAATTTCTGCAATGGTTCAAGAAATTTTTTGATGCAAATTATGATGGGCGGCAATATGAAGGCTTGGAAGCGAGAGCGGGTGTTTCTCTAGGTTCGGGAGCCACTAACAACGGCCACAGCGTCCAGCACCACATCGCTCCAGCCCCAAAACCCCATATACAGAATAGACAGGGTAACCATTGAATGATGCTTAGAGGATATAGCATTTTACTTAGATATTTGAATTTTCTGATAATATACTAGGCGGTTTTTAAGTTTAGACTTACAAAAAATGTTGGGTAATTAATATAGAAAAAGACAACAGCTCTGTAGAAAAACAAGTTTTTTTGTCTTTTCTGTCTAAAGTCTTCGCTTATAGTGTCTCATTTTTCAGTCTGGTTAGACCTGCTCGGTCAGTGGTAGAACGGAAGACAGACCAAGAGAGAGAAAAAAGGGTTCTTAAACAAGATTCCTACATAACAGAGTAATCGCACTACATGTAGCTTTATCTACTTTGGATAACCGAAAATAAAAATCACTTATACATAATTCGGAATATATTGACATAAATTGTACGCCACGCTCATCAGGAAGTAGTCTTAATAGACAAACTATCAACAATATTAGAAATTCGTTAGCAAAAATACATAGATCCGTAGTGGCTGCAAGCTTAAATTACTAAGATGTATACAGAGTGTCCTGATTTACTTTACTTTTTTTTACCTAATTTTTTTTATTATTTAGTTACACTCTTTAGCAATCAAAAAGTGAGGTCTTCTCCAGTGACAAGACCCATTTAACCGTTTCTCAAGTCAGCTGGCCAGTTCCTTTTGAGTCTTCTATTGGCATTATGTTCTATTAAAAATTGAAGTAAAGGGTTACTGTGTGATTCCAGTCCTTCGTGCTATATTTATTTAGTGATCACATCCTGTATGAACAGGATTCTTAGGTCTTCATGAAGCGTTAGGTTTGACACATACCAGGGTGCATCAGTTATCGTTCGCTGTATTTTCAATTGGCTTCTTTGAATTATGGTTGTGTTTGACACATCGCACATCCCAGAGTTGGATTCCATACGTCCAGATAGGTTTTATGATAGCTTTATAGACAAGGATTTTTATTTTCTAGGGTCAGTTTCGATTTCCTACTGACTAACCAGTTTAGATTTTTCATTCTTAGATCAATTTGTTTCCGCTTCTTAAGAATAGTTTTTTCCAATTGAGTTTTGAGTCAAGATGTATTCCTAGGTATTTCGTGCTAGAGGATTGAGGAAATTGAATATTATTAAGTGAAGCTAGGGGACACTAGTCTCTTCTTAAGGTAAAAGTCACTTGGACTGATTTTGTTTCATTCAATTTTAATTCTCCACTTGTTTGACCATGTCTCGATTTCATTCAGTTGTACCTGTAGAATGTTATATGCCATAGTTGGATTTTCGTCGACTGCAAGGATGACAGCATCATCTGCAAACGTACCAGTGATGGTTTCATTATTGGAGGGTAGATCTACTGTGTATAGCACATATAATATTGGTCCAAGAACGCTGCCCTGTGGGACACCAGATTTTATGGGAAAATTATTGGAATTACTTTCATTCACTCTTGTTCGGAGTTCTCTCCCACTTAGATAGGACTTAACAGTTTCAGGTAGGTGATGGGAAGATATTTCTTGATTTTGAAAATCAGGCCTGTGTGACAAACCTTGGCAAAGGCTTGACTAACATCTAGAAAAGCAGCTGTACAATACTGTTTACTTTCCATTGCAGAATTTGTGGAGTGTACTATTCTGTGAACCTGCTGTATCATTGAATGTTCTTTTCTGAAGCCAAATTGGTGGTTGGGTATCCATCCCTCCGTATTGGGGTCTGAGTTAATTTTTTTGTAACAGTAACTTTTCAAGTATTTTGGATGCGATTGGTAGTAGACTTATTGGCCTATATGATGAAACCTCATTTGGATTTTTTCTTGTTTTTGGAATTAGTATTATTTCAGCGGCTTTAAAGAGCTTTAGCTAGTAATTTGACCGTAGAATGGCATTGAAGATGAGAGTAAAAGTATGATTCCTTTATCTAGCAATTCCTTTATCATCTTGAGTGTTGTTTTGTCCAGCGCAGGAGATTTTCTTATGTTTAAATATTGAATTTCTTGTCGAACTTCGTCTTTGGTTAGTGGTCTGATTACTCATATGTTCGCTGGAAGGTTATTTCAATTTCAATGTCTGGAGCTTCGTTGTTGGGAGTAAATACTTGACCTAGGTGTTTGGCAAATAGCATTGTTTTTTCCTCATCACTTCTGTCCTACTGTAGTGTTGGTCCCTGTTGGTTTCTAATTGGAGGTACCGGAGTTTTAGGTTTTTGGGCGTTTTGATCGGTTTCCATATTGAGTTATCGTGCCGGTTAAGATTTGTTATGTAGTTTATGTTATCTAAGTAAGGGGTTACTGTGTGATTCCAGTCCTTCGTGCTATATTTAGTGATCACATCCTGTATGAACGGGATTCTTAGGTCTTCATGAAGCGTTAGGTTTGACACATACCAGGGTGCATCAGTTATCGTTCGCTGTATTTTCTGGATATTTCTACTCATGTTCGCTGGAAGGTTATTTATGTCTCTTTTAATTTCAATGTCTGGAGCTTCGTTATTGGGAGTAAATACTTGAGCTAGGTGTTTGGCAAATAACATTGTTTTTTCCTCATCACTTCTGGCCTACTGTAGTGTTGGTCTGTGTTGGTTTCTAATTGGAGGTACCGGAGTTTTAGGTTTTTTGGAGTTTTTGATCGGTTTCCATATTGAGTTGTCGTGCCGGTTAAGATTTGTTATGTAGTTTGTAAATTACCGTTCTTGTGCATCTAAGTTTGGATTTAAGTTGATTGATTAGCCTGTTTAATGTAGTCTTGTCTACTGGGGCATGGGTTCGGTGCCATTTGGTCCTGTGCCATTTAGTCCTGTGCCGTTTGATCCGAGCTTTCCTTTTTTGAGCTACCAACTTTTTTATTTCAACTGGGATGTATTGGACTTTGCTACCTGTATTGTTCGCAGGTGTGGCATTTTGTACGGCCTCTATGAGAGTGTTGTTTAAGGCATCTATTTCCCTTGTTGTTTTGGGGCTTACTTGTAGACTGATATCTTCTAATTTGCTACGGTATTTGTCCCATTTAGTTTTCCCAGTGTGCAGGCTTGGTGTGGCCGTTTTGTAGACTATGGAGCTGCTAATGGTTGCTATAATTGGAGAGTGGTCGGATGAAAGATCATAGCTTGGCATGACTTCCATGTAAGCAGGAGAGGTGCTTCGAATGATAAATAGATCCAGCAGATGAAGTGTTTTGTTTGGATCTGTTGGCCAGTGTATGTAGGAGAGCCTGTTAACAAAAGGTGGTAGTTATTTTCATGAATTAGGCTTACTAGTTATCTTCCTTTAGTTGTTGTGAGACGAGATCCAAATAATACATGTTTGCTGTTGAAGTCCTACAATGAATTTATGTGCCTAGAGTTTCAAACAAATTTTTGAAATCTTCTTTCTTTAAGTTATATCGGGGTGGACAGCAGACTGCTGCGACTCAGTTCGTAAGACCTCATGCTGACTTTGGTAACTGTAGTTATCAACTGTTGTGGTAGTTCTGCATGTTTAATGGTATTTTTTATCAGAATAGCCGATCCAGCTTGGGCTGATTGTCTGGGTGGTTTGAGGAATAGGTTGTGTAGTGAGGTATCTTGAAGTAAGTTTTACTTGTGAATTGGGTTTCACTGATTAATAGAATGTTAATTTTGTTGTGTAGTAGAAATAAATCGACCTCATTTTTGTGCTGTAGTAATCCATTGACATTCCACTCTGCTATTTTAATGAAGCTATTTTTGATATAAACGCTGTTAGCAAGTTTAGGACCGTGGTGTTTTGTTGGAACATATTATATATTGGAACATATTTTTAAATTCCTAAACGAATTTTTTCATTGTCATTAATATTTGGTTGTTGTTCGGTACCATTTCTTACTGCATTACCATAACTGCCTTGCGATTGTTTTGGATAATGGGATAGAGGCACTGATGTCGTTGTGCACATTGTAGATCAACGATATGAAGATATTTTTTTAATGGATCAACCGATATTCTAATTTAATCAGTTCAGTGTTATTCAAAGGATTCAATTCAATAAATTTTGATTCAGTCTATTTAGATTTTAAGTATTGAATTTTAATTTCTCTCCTTTTATGTAGAATAGTAGTAGTAGTCTACAAATTATTGTTGGTAGTGTGTTAAATTTTCTTATGTAGTTTTTATTATGATTATATTTTTAAGAATAATAAATAATGGAGCAATAGAATATAGTATCGAATATTTAGTTGCCCTTTGCAACTGCAGCCGTTTATTGTATGGTAAAATAAAACCATGTGTTGCTTCATAAGATGATGTAGTTTCCTATCTTGTAGTCAAGAATAACTGTTTGTAGCTGAAAGTTTTAACTTTGCCAACCCATCGACTTGGATCTCCAGGTTATTTTGAGTTAGTTACTAATAACGTGAATAGATTCCCATAGTGTTTCTTCATCTTCAACTTATTCTTTTTGAGAGACAATTTAACACACACACACACACACACACACACACACACACACACACACACACACACACACACACACACACACACACACACACACACACACACACACACACACACACACACACACACACACACACACACACACACACACACACACACACACACACACACACACACACACACACACACACACACACACACACACACACACACACACACACACACACACACACACACACACACACACACACACACACACACACACACACACACACACACACACACACACACACACACACACACACACACACACACACACACACACACACACACACACACACACACACACACACACACACACACACACACACACACACACACACACACACACACACACACACACACACACACACACACACACACACACACACACACACACACACACACACACACACACACACACACACACACACACACACACACACACACACACACACACACACACACACACACACACACACACACACACACACACACACACACACACACACACACACACACACACACACACACACACACACACACACACACACACACACACACACACACACACACACACACACACACACACACACACACACACACACACACACACACACACACACACACACACACACACACACACACACACACACACACACACACACACACACACACACACACACACACACACACACACACACACACACACACACACACACACACACACACACACACACACACACACACACACACACACACACACACACACACACACACACACACACACACACACACACACACACACACACACACACACACACACACACACACACACACACACACACACACACACACACACACACACACACACACACACACACACACACACACACACACACACACACACACACACACACACACACACACACACACACACACACACACACACACACACACACACACACACACACACCACACACACACACCACACACACACACCACACACACACCATCACACACCATCACACCCACACACCCACCCACACACTCACACAATTATTCGGATATTATGAACAAGGTATACGTGAACTGCAAAGGAACAAGAAAATTTAACTGGTAGAATTACAGTGTTTAAAGAAACGATATGAGGGACGATTTCGTTGAACTTATACTTTTTGAAATGATGCATTAACTTTTAAGCCGAACAAACGGAAAATGGATAAAGATACTAGAATCTGATCAGATGTAACTGAATGTTGAAATAATGAAAATGAAATTAAAAAAAATAAATAAAAAGGTGACAGTGAAAAGCAGAAATCGCAATTTTTCTTCGGGAACTGTTAATAATATAATTCCCTAGTTTTTACTATCATTGTTTTAGAAATTGTTTGTCTTTATTTTTTATGACTCTAAGTAAAATGACTATTTCAAAGCATTATCTTGTGGAACAATAGCAGTGATTTCAGAACTTGTATTACTTGCACTTAGCTTTTTCTTTTAGTGTACATGTTTTAATTTGCTCTATTCTTAATTTTAAAACTAAAAAATAATCAGTAATTAAAAAGGCTAAGTGTAGGAAATTGTTTAAAAAGCAACAATATTGCTGCTTCTTATTCGTGATTTACGCTGTTGTCTCGTCACTGTAGTGTCGGTTTTGGGCAATTAATTGATTTGTACATTTCAAATGAATTTCATATTACAACGGATGTATTTTAAAAATAACAAATATAATGTACAGATTAATGTAATTTGTGAAACAGTTATTGGCCTGTGGTTTATTCATTTTGTACCATACTATTTTTTCATTTTAGCTACTATGAATTTATATTTTGCCGGTAGTTCAAACCTAAGGTCTATCGTTAAAAAAGGAAACAATCTATATTATGGTTTAACTAAAAAACGTAGAATTTAATAATTTAACCCGAAATAAAGTCGCGGTTCAAATTATATGCAGTCTACAGTAAACCCGTTGATTTTTATTTCTAAATGAGCGGTCTCAGATTATTTTTTAAGATCTTTTAAATATCTATTCAGCCATACCAATATGTTATAAGTAATTATTTAATTATATTAATATGTTATAAACTCGTAAGACCTTGGTTTTGTATTAATGATAATGTTACATAAATAATTTTGCACTGTTTAGTACAAAGCTTTTCACCCTGTTGGTATTTTTTTATTTTTTTCCGCTGCATCTTCCATACCATGCCATGTCTGCACAACCTGACAACAAAAATCACCGACACTTGAAATCAAACAAATTAAAAAACAAATAATTATCAAATTAACAATTCCCGGACATGGAACAGATCGTCCCCATAGATAGACTGGTGAAAGGTAGATTCCAAGACAATTTTGAGTTCCTACAGTGGTTCAAGAAGTTTTTTGATGCCAATTACAAAGGGACGGACTACGATGCGCTAGGGGCGCGGGCCGGAGAACAATTGGGGCAAGGAGGATCTAACGCCCCTAGAGGTCAATCTTTGATGTTACGTCGGCCGAACGCGACTCCCTCTGCGCACGTACTCCAGCCACAACAGACTTCGCCGACTAAGCCGAAGCCTGCCATTAGGGCCAGTAGGTTTGGGGCTTCATTTAAAGCCCATTCATATTCCTTCTACATTTTTTATTTCGATGTATTCGATGCAAAATATCTTTCAGTTAATCTAGTAAAATCTTAGAAAAAAACTATATCGTATATATGAATTATCTTTAGACAGGAATAGTAATAGTGAATTTAAAATACTACTGAACTTTTATTCATATATATACAGGGTGTTTCAAAAAGTTGTGTCATAAATTAAATCACGCATTCCGGGGACAAAAATAAATTGAGTGAATCCAACTTACCTTAGTACAAAAGTGTACACAAAAAAAGTTACAGCCCTTTGAAGTTACAAAATAAAAATTGTTTTTTTGCATTATGTCCTAAACTACTTGACATTTTGTAATAAAAATGAACACGTTAATTTTTCATACAAAAGAAATAACAAAATCTAAGCGCATAGAACAATTTTAAGGGGGGTGTGCAACCCTAAATCCTCCCAAACTTTCAAATGAATTTTGTGGCATCATTAGTTTAACACATTATTTTTAAAACTTTTTTGAGTCTTATCACTTTTCAAAAAACAGTTTTTATTGAGTTACGGCCCTTTTCATTAACCTTTAAAAAGTACGTGCAACTAAATAAATGGCTTAAATGAATTAACAAGTACAAAAAATGTCTATAACCTCTATAAATATGATATTACAATAAATGTTTAAAATGACCCCCATTTTCTTGAATAAACATTCGGTATCCTTTTAATAAGGAAAACGGAATGCGCTGAAAAATCATATTTTTCTGACGAATTGATTGGCAGCTTCAATTATTCTAACCCTCAATTGTTGTTCGTCCTCTATTGTTACAAAATACACTTTCTCTTTCATAAACCCCCAAAAGCAAAAGTCCATGGGGTTAAGACCTGGACTTCTGGCTGGCCAAGAAATGGGTACGTCACGACCCCTTTCAATCCACCGACCAGGATACTGCCTGCAAAGGTATTTCCGGACTTCATTACTATAATGCGGTGTAGCGCCATCTTGTAGAAACCACATATTTTGTCTTATTGCAATATTCGCTTCTTCCACATACTCTTGTAAATCGTTTGCCAAGAACTGCAAATAATTATCACCATTTAAATTGTTTCGAAGAAATACTCGGCCTATTAGATTGTTTTCCACAATTCCTGCCCAAACATTAACTTTGAAAGTCCTTTGGTGATAAGTCGTTTTTTGGCATGAGGATTTCTAATAAAATTAACATTTCGAGTGTTTTCCATTAACAACCAATCGCAAAATCCAATCCTTTTAGGATAATCTTCAACCAATAACTCTTGAACCGTTGTTAAGTGATAGGGTTTAAGAAGTTGATCATTCAACGCCTCCAAACCCTTACGTGAGAAACATTTAGTTGAGCAGCTATTACCCTTGTACTTGTTCCAGGGGCTTCTTCAATGATTCCTAAAATGTCTTCATCAGTTGCATCCATGATTGAACGACCACTATTGCCAGCAACTTGCGGTTGGAATGTACCTATTTCCCGTAAACGACGATCAATGGTCAGAAATAATCGTCTATCGGGTGTATTTCGATTGGGGTATTTTACTGCAGAACGCCTTGCGGCTACTGCACTATTTCCTTGACATTCACCTACGATATTCCCGATAGTTTATTAAAATCATAATTTAATCTGATCCAACTTACCCAAAGTTAAATGCATATCTGCCATTTCCTCAAATGTGTAGGCCATTGTAATATCAAAATTTTTAATATTAATCTTATTCACACAATAAATGATAGCTTCAAATTATTGACTATTATTGATGGAACTGTTTTGTAATTATTGTATCCGTAGAAACTAATTGTAATTTTATGGCCAACTAGGAAAAAACTATTTTTGAGAAACAGTGATAGGAGGCAAAAAAGTTTTAAAAATAATGTGTTAAACTAATTATGCCACAAAATTCATTTGATTTGAACGTACTTGAAAGTTTGGGAGGATTTGGGATTGCACACCCCCCTTAAAATTTTTCTGTGCGCTTAGATTTTGTTGTTTCTTTTGTATGAAAAATGCTTTCAGAACAAGAAAGTAACGTGTACATTTTTATTACAAAATGTCAAGTAGGTAGTTTAGGAGATAATGCAAAAAAAAACAATTTTTATTTTGTAACTTCAAAGGGCTGTAACTTTTTTTGTGTACACTTTTGTACTAAGGTAAATTGGATTCACTCAATTTATTTTTGTCCCCGGAATGCGTTATTTAATTTATGACATACTTTTTTGAAACACCCTTTATATAGTGTTTACAAAAAGTAATGTAACTTGCTAATATTTCGATTTCTGAGAGGTTTACCAAAGTTTTCAATGAGTAAATCAAATTATCTATATAATTAAATTAGAGAAATATACTGTGTGCGCAATCACTTCAAAATAACGTACTTAAAGGTGTATATTGTTATATGGTACTTATACCTTCTATGTTTTACAAATTTTCCATAATCTTGTCTCTGTGAGGGATCTGCTGATGTTTGGTTGCGGTACCCTAACAGTTAACTAAATTATTAAATAATTGAGCTACCTCATCATAACTTCTCATACTATCGCCGTGACCTGTCACCATAAAAATGTTTATTTTTTCCTGTAAACATATTGGAACTTTACTAAGGTAAGTTAAGGTAACTAAGATAGCTACATAAACATGAACTCGTTTGATATGTTTTTATTAATGACAATACTGAAGTCATTTTTTTTTCAATAAACGTTTAAAAAAATCAACTTGTTTGCTATTATTTAGTAAACTATGTTACAAGCCAAAAAAATCAGAAAAGAAATAAAAACTTCTAAAATAACTTAAAATTACGGGATGACCTAATTTTATGTTCGGCAGTGCATTTGATATTTTAATCGCTTGTCACAATAAATGATAGAAATATAGCCTCGGTATTTTTACCACAGATTTTTTTTCTTTTTTATGATTTTACTTATAGCCATTTAACTTTAGAACAAAGTTATGAGTATCCGGCTTTAACTGGTTTTCAAATTAAACCTTTCATTCACCGTATCTTCAATTGAGGACAACCTATTCTATAATTTTTTGTATGTAGCTCCATGTGTTTTTACCCTTGTAACACATTGTCCCCGATTATAGGCATCCTATTCTGTCCAATGAGTACTTGTGCTGCCACCTAACGGCTTTTGAACAAAATATTTAAATTTTTTGAATTATAGGTTTCTGTAGCTACTTATGACTGGTATATACAGCGCCAATTCATTTGAGTTTCTTTCGTTATAAATGTGAACAATTCGTATTGAATGTGTCGCATGGTGTTGATAAATAGTAGAGTTTGTTAAAAAACTATTGTTAATAGCGGTTTTGCTTAATATTAGCTACCACCATTTTCTGAAAAGAGTACTCGTTTGTGGACGTTGTGAGTCAACGGGACAATTAATTTTTAGGTAAATATAACCTTATTTTTTGTTGCATAGTGTAAAATTTAAATATTTTAGAATAGGACTAGAAAAATGTGTTCAAGAATGCTCTTAACCGACAAAGCGTTCTGCGGTTGATCGAAGAGAGGCTATCTGATATTGAATATATTAGTGATGAAGTCGAAGATGGTGGTTGGGAAGAACAAGCAAATGAACGTAATAATGTTCAGGAGCAGCTTACAGAACTGGAATTGCAAGATTATGTTAAAGAGCAAGAAGCATCTGAAGCAATAGAGCTTGTTTAGTGACAATAGTTTTACTTCCACTTCAACTGAGGAAATAAAAACATTTGTTGGCATGCATATTTTGATGGGAACTTGCATTATCCTAGAATTAGATGCTACTGGGATTGGGACTGGGAATTAGATTTGCTAAACTACAAATTCCTATGATTGCTGATAGTATGCCTGTCAAAAGATTCTGTAAACTTCGCCAACATTTACATTTTGTGAACATTGATGAACACAATCATGCTGATAAACACAGACTGTGGAAAGTTAGGCCATTATATAATTGTATAAAAACAAAGTGCCTTTCTTTGCCTCTAGAAATGCAAGTCTTCTTATATGAACAGATGGTGCCATTCAAGGGGCGGATAAACATAAAACAATGTGTTAAAAATAAACCGAAACCTTTGAGTATTAAAATCTTCGCATTATACAGAAGCACTGGACTTTTGTATAATTTCATAATATATCAACGAGCAACTACTGAATTGGATGAAACAGCATCTCTTATATTTGGTTTCTGGTACAGCTAGAGTTGATAGGTTTCCAGAAGCCACCATTTTGTTAGATAGCGAAATAAAGAAGAAAGGTAGAGGATCATGCCTATATTTAATTAGTGGTTATGGAGAGGTCATTATGACCAAATGATTTGACAATAAACCCGTTACAATGGCATCCAACTATATGGGCATTGGAAAAAAAATTAATGCACACGGTGGGACAAAATCCACAAAGAATATCTTCAAGTACAACGACCTGAAGTTATCCAAAACTGCAATACACACATGGGAGGCGTAGATAGGTTAGATTACCCTATAACGTTGTACATAATTTCTATTAGAACAAGTATATTGACGCTAAAGATGTTTGCCCATAGAGTATAAAAAAGGCTGCTGCTTTAGGTGTTAAGAAGAAAAGGATTCTAGATTTTCTACATTTCAGAGCATATGTTTCAGAAGTTTTATTAAAAATCATGAAAACGCCTACAAGAAAAAGAGTCAAAGAAGTATGACTAGATGGATAACTTAAAGAAAATTAATTCGTGAACGAAAGGGTTAATAGATTATTGAATTGAGCAAATCCCCATTATTTTTAACTTCATAGACGCCTTGACGCCATTCTAAATGATTTTTTGAAATTGTTTTTAACAAATATACCATATTCCAGAATGTCCTCAGGCTATATTTTTGAAAAAACGTCGAATTTACTGCGTGTATTTTAAAGAATAAGTTACGTTTCCGTTACTTTTTCAGCATTCAGCGGATTATCGTGAAATGTTTACTGAATTTGCTTTTTATATAGATGAGCGTAACCTATGAGTATGAAAGGTGTGCCACTAAGGATAACATACTTATAATAAAACTAATAAGCATAGCAAACATTTTATCAATTTCAATTTTTTTACACTATGGATATCATATGTACACCTTAAAACCTTGGTGTTATCATTAGTATTTGTGTTATACAACAATATCCCGAAAAACTAAATCGTATACGTAACCGCTGAAAAAAATATGATAGTAATTGCATTTGTCGAGACTGTGATTTTTTAACAGTGCACCAACTGCATCGGAAACAAAAAAAAAGATGTTAATGAATAAAATAAAAATATTGTATTCATTAAAATGTTTTAGTAAAAAGTTCGCTTTGAGCCATTGAAAAGTTTGGCAAAAAACAAAGGGTCACACAACACAAAAGTGACTGCACAAAGAAGAAGAATACATTTGCGGCAGTTGACCATTATTTAAAAACTGGGCATCAATTTGACTACTCAAATGTCAGGGTTCTACAGCAAGAGAACAATTACAAAAAAAGATTGTTTTTAGAAATGTGGCATATTAATAAAGAAAAATATGCAGTAAATTATAAAGCAGACACGGGACAGTTAAGCAATATCTACTGTAATATTCTTAGTATGTTCAAATAATTTTTGTTTACAATTATATTTTCAATCACCCTGTAGATTTTTAATGTGTAATTTTATTGTGTTTTAATTGTTTCTTAGTTGTTGTTTTTTTGCTAAAATTTTTTTTTAATTTAATTACTAGTGACTAGGTGCTTTAACCAATATTGTCAGTACTGTTTTGAATATATTATGTACAACATTTTTAAATATTTTTAACTCTAAATCTGTAAGTAAATCATTGTTTATTTTCACCTGATATTTATATACATTTTAACCATATTTCAGTTGTCTCCTGATGAAGCTGACAAAAAATCAGCGAAATATAGAGTAATAAAAGAAAAAAGAGTTTTTTTTTTAATAACAGACCTCATACCCGACACACCAATCCAATAAATTGTTATTTACGTTTCGGTCGAATAGTATATTTGAAAAATAAGCTGGAGTAAATTCTCAGAAAAAAAACTAAATTGTTAAGCATATTGTAGTACATGAGCTTTTCGTACAACATCAATATTTTAGCTTATTTTACGTTGGGTTTGACTATTTAGATAGAAATTTTTCCACGTCACATGGACTATCGTAAAATTTAGTTACCTGCTATTGTTAGAACAGTAGGCTAGGGATTATTCAGCTGGTCATAGACGTACTTTAAGGGAATTACATTATTTGTTTCGGTTTATTAGATATTTAAACCATTTTCAAAGCTTATTATATTTATATAAATCTGTTTATTTTAGTAACCTCATTTATGGTTATTTTTGTCGTTATGATAATGACCCATTAAATAACAAGAAATAAAGAAACTCTTAAAATAAATAGGTATTTAGTTAATGGTCTTTTGATAGTTTAGATAGAAAAAGTCGATTAGCGAAAGATGGTTTCCGATAAATGTGAACGCTATTTTAAATAGTATAAATTTCGATTTTGTTTGGAAAACCAATGATTAATAAAATGGTTAATTGTCTTTAAATAGTCATTCATTAATATCAGAATATTTTTGTTCAGTCGATTATAAGCGAGTGAAGAGATCTGACATAGTTGTTTTTTGGAAGAGTGAATAGTGAGTTTATAGAATATGGAATTAACGTGTGATTATACACCAGTTAAAAAATTAAAGTTGAATCATTTATCACTTAACGAAAAGAGTGTTATCCTCAATGTCTACAATTATTTTAAGCAACACAATCCTTAAAATACTGTTGGTAGTATAGTTGAAATTTCGTCTAAAGTAATGGGATATTCAAAATCAACTGTATATAACATTTTAAAAGAGGAAAAATCAGCTGGTATAACCCCACCCAAACCAGAACAGGAAGACCAAAATTGTCGAAAGTAATTGTGGATTAATTTTTCAAAAATGCAATTCATAGAATGATCCACTCATTTTTTTTTTAACAAACAAATACCAACTTTAGATAAAGTTTTACAAGCCATTACCGATGATCCCGATTTACCCACAATAAGTAGAGACAAACTTTGGAAAGTTTTGCATGTTAAACTTGAGTATGAAAAAGTTGGCAGACAGTCAATGCTTATCGATTCCGAAGAAATTGTGTGTTGGAGACGAGACTACCTCAGAAAGGTAAAAAGAAATGAGGACAGAAAATAAAAACATTTATTATTTAGACGAAACGTAGGTTAATGAAGGGCATACTGTAGGGAGAGTTTGGAAAGACAAAACTATAAAAACATGTCGACAAGCATTTCTGGAAGGATATTCAACTGGTTTCAAGGAACCAACAGGTAAAGGTCGACGATTAATTGTTACCCATATAGGTAGTATGAATGGATTTCTTAAGGAGGGTTTACTTTTGTTTTTAATTAAAAAAGACCTGTGATTATCACGAAGAGATGAA
This sequence comes from Diabrotica undecimpunctata, assembly GCF_040954645.1. NCBI lineage: Eukaryota > Metazoa > Arthropoda > Insecta > Coleoptera > Chrysomelidae > Diabrotica > Diabrotica undecimpunctata. The sequence continues at coordinate 67,546,571 of NC_092807.1, read as the reverse complement.
CGGAGACGTGTTTGAAGAATATTTCGAACAGACGATTGCATTCATACCTAAAAATTCAGTTATTGTGATGGACAATGCAAGTTATCACTCTAGATTAGTTGAACGTTTACCAACTACTCAACGGAGTAAAGATGAAATTGCAATGTGGTTAACTTCTAAGAATTTAATCTTTGACGATACAATGACAAAAGCAGAATTATGTCATTGAGGAGATAGCCAAAAAACGAGGAGTTGAAATACTTCGCCTACTACCGTATCATTGCGAGCTAAATCCGATTCAATTAGTATGGGTTAAAGGTAACGTTTTTTTTTTCTGAAAATAGGGCTTTGGCAGAGCCAATTAGCCAGACTTGTGTGTGTTTATTGTTAAAATCGAATATTATTGATTGCAGATTCATAGTCAAAATTTTCTTGTTATCAGTTATCAATGTTAGTACTACATATACCTAATATTTTTATGGATACATAAATTTTGTTTTGATATATTTTTATTTTTTTTTTATTCTTTTATTATAAAGGTAACGTTGCTCGAAATAATACAACTTTTAAATTGTCAGATGTTACTAATCTTTTTCATAAATCAATATCCGAAGTAACGACTGAACATTGGCAAAAATGTGTTAATCACGTTATGGATATTGAGAAAAATATGTGGAAGCTTGATCATATAATAGATAGCATTATAGAACCTATAATAATTCATCCCGGATCGGATAACACTTCGTCTGAAACAGAATATGAGGAAGCTTAACTTTAAACTGTAGCTCAGAAGTTTATTTTACATTTGAACTAATTACCGTCAACTACATTTTTTATTTATTCTTTTTTATTGCTAATATAATTTTCATTCTTATTTCCAATATTATTAGTATTAAGAATATTATTAATTATTAATAGGAATGTGTAAAAACTTAGTTTTTGTGTATGTATTTATTTATTATTTTTATTGTATTTTATTATTTTATATTAACTGTATATTTCACAATTAATAGAATTTTTATTTTTTTATGTGTATCTTTTTATTTTAAACCAGTATTGGATTGGATTAATTTCTTTGTTCTAAATATCCAAATAAATTTAACGCAAACTTTTCTTTTAAGATTACGTTTTAGTTAGAAGATGTGCACGCCTATGTATTTCGAGGTTCGAAGATTAGTATTCTAAGAATTTACTCCAGCTTATTTTTCAAATATACTATATATATATATATATATATATATATATATATATATATATATATATATACTATTTTGAAGTAATGGTAAACCCTGTATATTTCTGATTTACTTATTTTTTTGAACCAGGAATCGAAATAAAAGATTTAAAATGCTGTATATTATGTAAAATTGCTGATATTTAATGCTGTATATTATGTAAAATAATATAAAAAGTGTATTTTTATAAACTTGTTCGACACACATTTTTTTGCATCGGATATATCGATCTAAATAAATACTAATGACCAATTTGTATGTCAGCAATTTAATACATATTTATCTACTTTGGCTATTATTTTCGATTTCACAAAAAAACTTAAATGCTTAATTTTTTTAATTTTACACTAGTTTTATTAGTTTTTCACGGTTCAAAATTCTACAACAAACAAATTTAAAACTAATAAAGTAATAAATGGTGTATGTATTTTTAAACTAAATCAAAGGTTTATTTCTTGTAGCTGCAACAGAGTTAGCCAGCAATAGTAAAACCAAAACGTGGCTCAGTGCCAAAAAAATCAATAGTTAGAACATGTCTTGAAATAAGCCTTCTTTTGGATAGTTAATCATTCCCACACAAGGAATTCCGAAGATAATCTAATTTATTTACAATTTTTGCTTTTTTTGAAATACAAATTTAAAGAAAAGAAAATAAGCTTAAAACACGATTAAACCCTTTTCGTTACTTCTGTCTGTGGTATGGTTTGTATGTGGTATGTTTTAAATATTTTCAAAATTCTGTAACATAACTATTTTCATAATTTGGGCTTCATAATCCTGCGTGAATGTGTGAACCTACCTAAGACGTCCTATCTAAATATATTTTCTGGATCTCTGGATCCTATATTCTATAAAGTTCGAAATTGTATCTTCTTCGCCACACTCCATTGTCATTTACCGCTCCATAAATTCACCTTATTACTTTTCTTTCGAAACATCCTAACATTTTTTCATTACTTTTTGTTAAAGTCCAGGTTTCTGAACCAGTAGCGCACCTAGAATTTGCCTCTGGGGGAGTTTTGGTTGGTCACCGAAATTTTTTTTATGATGTTACCTCCATTTTGAGTCCTTAAAATGTGTGAGTAACAGTGTCGGAATAGGGTCTGGGGGGGGGGGTTAACCCCCAAAACCCCACCTGGGTGCGCCACTGCTCTGAACCGTATGTTAGGACTGGGATATTATTGTTTTGCAGAGTTTTACTTTTGTATTCTCGATATAATTGAGGATTTAAGGAGATTGAGTCCAAAATACCATGGATTAGCTATGTAAATTCTGCAGTTTATCTCTGCGGTAGCAATATTTTCAGTGTTAAGTGCTCTCAAGCTAATAGTTCCTGAGGTTCTGTAACATATGCTTTTTTACAGAAAGAAGTTGTTGACCTCTAGCCCAACTAACCACCTGAAGGGCCAGGGATTCTTCTGTTAGAGTTGCCATACCTTAGCCTGTTTGGTACGGGGCTGATATTTTATTTCCCACCTACCCGCCGGTCCTAGGACCGATTATAACGTTCTCCCATCTATTATAGAGGGCTCTACACGGAAACTATCGATTTTAGTCAAGTCTAAAGCAAGTTGCTTAAATATCTAGAAATGTATGGATAGTATTTTTGGGATAGAACGGTAAAAGTATTAGAAACGTCTTTGTTATTGTTGTATACACCTTTTTACACATCTTTTTCCCGGACTCAAAAATAAAATATGTTTGCCATGATTGGGAAGATAAGGACCGCGTCGCTAGAAGAACTAAAGGCAAAACATTCCTTTGGACTGAATTAATTAAAAAAAAATTTTAATAAAAATGGTTTACACACTTATACCAGACATGTTAAGTTCAGAAATGACGGATAAATAAGTAATGTTGAAATATGTAACACGTTATAAGGGAAAACTATTCAATAAAATAAAATAGCAAAATCCAGAAAATCTCATAGAAATAGCAAAGTGACCACGGCGGGCTAAACTTTGACTTAAGAGTTTTATTTTGTTTTTGAAGTCATGGACAAAAATATGAGGGTGTTACACTCCCCCTACCCCCCTCCCGCACATATTCTTATTATTGTATTAAGTTTTTTCTTACTATTTTAAATTATATTTAATTCTTTAATTAACGAATGTGTGTGTCTTAAATACGTAAACTAATACGATCCTGTACGCACCGCCATATGATACTTAAGGGAGGCGAAACTATTTCGGACTACATACACTTAGTCTTGTATAAGCCAACGCGAGAAGCACTCCAGTTTTGTGTAAAATCAACCAACCAAGTTAGAAGAGCCGCTGCCCATTACCCAGTGCACTGTGAAGGAAGAAGTAACGTTAATTTAACATTACAGGTATAGGCCGGTTACAGATAATTGAGAAATTTAAAGAGATAGACCTATTTGTGTAAGAGTGATACCGAACAAAATATATCCATGTGCTCAGATCAAATGACATCTGTTTTAATAGTTCCTCTTTAATATTTTGCCTTGTTGCAGGATAGTATTCAAAAAAAGGCAAAAATAATTACTGTAAAATAGAATTTCATTAGCTACAATTATAAATATATTATATTTAAATAATTATAACTGTTAGGTCTAATTAATCAAAATATTATTTTTATTTACGCTACTGCTAAAATTAGCCGATGTAAGCCGCTTTTTATACCTATCAATAAAGGTTTATGAGTTTATGACTCCTCTTACTCGATTGTCGGGTTTTTGTCACAGCCTTTTTGTGTTTACGGTTTTTAAATTTCCACGAAATTCTGAACGACCGATAACAAAACTGATGTGGCTTTCGGTATTGTTATACATATAATTTTTAGTTTAAACTCTGTAAAGAGAGCACGCGTTTATTAGTGAAGATTTCGCTATCAGAAAATATTAAGTAAATAAAAATGTGGCGTCCATGGGAGAATAGTGCATTAGAAATTGTTGAGAATAATGAAGTAGAAATTGTTGAAGAAAATGAGGAAATTCTACCACCAAATAATCCTGAAACTGTTGCTGGACCAAGTATTAAAAAGCCAGAAAAAAAAACATTTATCGAAAGACGCTAAAGAAATTGTGTTAAATGTGTTTAATGGATTATGTGAAGAATTGGAACGGCACGCGAGTGTTTTAAAAACTGCGGCTTTAACAAAAGTTTCATGTGCTACTGTATATCGAATTATAAAGGAGGGCATTACAAATAGACAAAAAAGGAGCGACTTTGGACGACATCGATCTATTGAGCAACATCTTTTAGGTCCCATTTCAGAAACCATTTATAATATGTTTGCGGGTAATATTATACCCACACTTAACCAAATTTTAGCTGAATTAAAATCTAAAAATATTATTAATTGTTGTAAATCAACTTTAAGAAAATTTTTACTATCAAATGGTTTTAAATATAAAACAATCAATAAACGACATACTATAATGGAAAGTGCCCGTTTAATAAAATGGCGTAATGAATATTTGGAAAAGATAACCGAGTACAGAAATAGCGGAAGAAAAATTTATTACTTAGATGAAACGTGGTTTGACACTAACGAAACGATTGGAAAAGGTTGGAGTAATGACAATGTAAAGTGCAAAGTTAATGTACCAGCTTCCAGGGGCAAACGAATATGCATTTTACATTGTGGAGGGGAAGACGGTTGGGTAACCGATGGCTTACTATTAAGTGCAAAAGACATTAAAGACAGTTGTTTGGACTATCATCAAGATATTACGGGTGAACTTTTCGAATCATGGTTTAAAAATAACTTATTACCAAATTTAGCAGACAACAGTGTTATTGTTTTAGATAATGCATCATATCATTCTAGACAACTTAAAAAAATTCCGAATAAATACTCTAGAAAGGATGAATTGCAAGATTTTTTATTATCACAAGATTTATATTTTGAAGATTGGTACACTAAAGACCAATTAGTAGAGGTACTTAATACAAAATTATTTGTAAAGGAATATATTATTGATGATGCAACAAGTAAAAATGGACATACAACTTTAAGACTACCACCATATTACTGCGTTTTAAATCCAATAGAGTTGTTATGGTCTCAACTGAAATATAATGTGAGACAAAAAAATGTAAGTCCAAAATGTTACAACACTGTCGTGAAACTAATAGATTCTGAATTTAAAAATATCTCTGAGGATAACTGGAAGAACGCAATAGACCACGTAAAAAATATCGAAAAAGAATATCTTAAAAACATTCCTGTTTTAAATAAAATTATTATCAATGTGGAGAACAGTGATTCAGAGGAAGAAAGTGACGAAGTGTAATACCAAGACAACTTTCTCTCAATACTGAGCTTACCCGGAATATTTTCTTACATAATCAGATGTAGGGATTATCGACATATGTTCAACACCAAATTACTGCTTCAATTTTTTAAGAAAAACGTGGCCTTATTATGAAAACTTCACTTATTGTTGCAATATATATATATATATATATATATATATATATATATATATATATATATATATATATATATATATCTTTGAAAAACAGTTCTTATGAGAAAATAATAATGTAAGTAAGTGTTGACTAGATAAACTTTTAATTTTTACTTCAAGGTTTTATAAATTATTTAAATACAGTAAAACCTCGATATAACGGACTACTTGGGGGGAGGAGGTGTTCGTTAAAGCCAAAAGTCCGTTATATAAAAATATGGTTAAAATAAATCAAAATATATTTTTTTGAAAATATATATGTACACTGTAATTAGATATATATAAAAAATACAAAATTCTATTTAAGTATGTCTTCGAACATTCGTCGTGAAGTGACGTTGCTGTGGATATCGACGCGCTTGCTGTCGGTAATCCCGTTTTGAACAAGTTTCGTTTGCTCTTTCCATGTTTGCTGTTTTTCTATGATCAACTCCCTAAATACAGTTTAATTTAATAATCAATAAATGTTGTTAGATCGTCGATATGCGATCTTACCTCTGATAACTTCATTTTTAACAGTCTTGTTTTGTCGTCTTGTTTGCTTTATTCTCTTTACTTCCGTCTCATTTTTAAGGTTCATAAGTTCATCTGCTATTTCACTTTCAGTCATGATGTTATACCCAGGGTCACCTTCATCTACTTCTGGCGATTGTAAAACATCTTCCTCAGCTACATGTTCTCCGGCATTATTACGTATTGTCCTACAGAAATTAGTAACTTTCAACCCTTCTAAATCTATGTCTGCATCTTGGCCATCACAAATTCTTCCAACCATTTTTTAATGTTTGCTCTTTCACCTTCTTCCATGCTGCAGCAAAATTAAAAATTGTTGATTTTAAATTGTAAGACCTTAAGTTTTGCAAGGCTCTTGTATCTTCTGCATTATCTCCATCGTACAATACAACCATTATTTCGTCTAAATACTTTCTGCGATATATTCGTTTGGCTGCCAAAATTATTTTCTGATCCATGGGTTAAATAAGCGATGTTGTATTTTTTGTCAAAAATATACACCTGATATTTCCATCTTCTGAACGTAGAATATTTTCAGAGGCGTGAGCAGGAGCGTTGTCTAAAAGCAATAAACATTTCACCTCTTCTGACGGTATTCACAATTTCTCCTCTTGAAATTTTCTCACTGAAGGTACAATTTCTTTGAAAAACCAATTTTTGAAAATATCTGAGGTGAACCATGCCTTCTTAGAGCTATAATATGAAAGGGGCATATGATGCATTAAGTCTTTTAAAACTCTAGGTTTACGAGATTTGCCAACCACTACAGGTATCAATCTATGCGATCCATCAGCGTTAGCACAAATCAGTGCCAAGATCCTGTCATTGCTGATTTTTCTTCCAGAATCCGATTTTTCATATTTGGAGGCTTGTGCGCTTTCAGGCAAAGTACGCCATAACAAACCAGTTTCGTCAACATTGTAAATCTAAGATTCTAATAGCGTTTCGTTACTTACTTGCTATATGTGCTACTAATTTTTGCCTAAAAGGTTCTGTTTCTTCTTTAGGTGCAGTTGAAGCTTCGCCGTAAATTTTTTTATTCATGATTCTGTGCCTTTTACGAAAGCGCCAAAGCCATCCATCACTTGCTCTGGTATGTCCATATGATTTGCTAATTTAATTGCAGCAAATTTCAATTTGAATGCTCGGACCAGGATCCCACTAGAACGTTGTTGGCCATACCATTTTAAGATTGCTTCTTCCAGTGAAGTTTCACGAGCCAATTTCATTCGTTTTCCAAGATTGCTATGCTCTCCTACATCACACATAAATGAAAATTTATTTATTTTGTTTTCGTTTTTTTATGTCCGAAAGTTTGCTTTTTTATGCCATATTGATTACATATATTAGACGCATGTGTAATATTAACAGTATGTTTTTATTTTTTTTACATTTGACCGGATTTTTTGTCCGTTATATCCGAAGTCCGTTAAATAGAGGTCCGTTATATCGAGGTTTTACTGTATATATCTTTTATCTTTAAGTGCCTACCGTTCGCTCAATTATTAATTAGTTTTTGTATACAAACCAATTATTGTTTGAACTATGATTAAAGTAATTTAAACTTACACAAAATCATCAATACATAAAAATAAGCTTTGTTTAAAACAATACAAATTTATAGAACCAATTTATTATAAAATATACCATATTATAATTCATTTAGGTCGGTACTATCCTGTTCTTCACTATTCATAGTGCTGCTTATCGCATTTTTCTCAAATAAATATAACCGACCTATACCTTAATTTGATTTACATACACATAATATTGAAATTAATTGATAAATTTTACATTCAACCTATTTCGACATAAAAAATAATACCAGCTCATATAAATAAACATTTGTATAATTGTTAATTCTTATTATTAAATACAATATAACATGGTCCTCCAACTCCGAATTGAAATTAGTTTAAAGTAATTTATTCGATTAAAAACGCAATCAAATTAAATAAATCAAATCGCCATAAATTTTAAATATTTGGGCAAAGTTTCACAGAAGTTCCTTTAAGATCATTCAAAAGGTTCGTTTAGTCATCTTAGACGTCATAAACACATAGCATTCTGCCCCTTTTTATTTCGAATACCTGACCTTTTAGTAGTACATATATTACAAGCGGTCGCAATTTTCAATCATTAAAAGAATTCTTTGAATACAGGGTGGTTTATAAGTTTGTATATTGTGAATATTACTAAATATTTCAATATTTTCCTTTTATTATTATTTATTTTATTTTTAATAACGTAGGAAATTTTAAAACGCAATATTTATTGAACCCTTTGGTTTTAAAAATATTTTATGTATTTATTTCTAGTTTCAAGTAAATAAATATTTTGTTTTTTCCTTTAAATAATACTCAGTGTTTTGTTTTTTTTTGCTCGATCCTGTAACAATTGTATTTAATAGTAAGGAGATTTAGAAATTTTCCAAATGTTTATTTATAGATGTTGGTATTATTTTTTGTGTCGAAATAGGTTAAATGTAAAATTTATCAATTCATTTTAATATTGTTCGTGTTTATGCAAATCAAATGACGGTACCTGTGATGGTAAATTAACAATTCTGCTTCTTCCACAGTTCGATGGGCAGCGTCTCTTTAAACGTGGGTGGTGGTTTTAGACAAAAGTGTTTCTCGCGTTGGTTTATACAAGACTAAGCGTGGGTAGTCCGAAATAGCTTCGCCACCCTAAAGTATCATAGGGGCGATGCGTACAGGACCGTATTAGTTTACTTATATAATACATGCACGCACGGTAATTAAAAAATTAAATATAAAATAAAATAATAAGAAAATACTTAATACAAAAATAAGAAGTGACAACAATCGATTTATGCCGAGCGCACGAACCTCCTTCGTACACTCAACTTTTACATCATAAACTTTTTCTATATAATCTTATATTCCTTTATTTTATTATTTTCTATGTATCTCGTCAAGAAGAATTGAAAATTTCCAAAAAATTGTCTCGTCATATTTAAATATTGTTGTGAGTCACAAACCCCTGATTGCGGCTCTGTTCGTTATAGAAATTCCAGAAAATTCACCTCTATCGGTAACCTTCGAGAATTCCGGACTTTCCGATGGTTCGACCGTCCCTCCGCTAGATGGTTGTAGAACATTTCGTTCTTATTATATCTATTTAAAAATGATTGCAAATTCTTTAGTGACCTCACAAC